>NW_028318167.1:7252500-7504130 GCF_062004578.1 Staurois parvus | reverse complement strand
TACTGTTAATACCTCTCTTTTGCCTCCCAGAGACGTTCTCTGCCGGGTCCATTTTTACACGATAAAGGAAGAAATACTATTCCGTGCTTGGACTGCTGGTCCAATTGACTTTGATGGAGCTATGGTCCATATATACCCTGACCTCTCTAGGCAAACCCGTATGATGTGGGGGATGTTGCCACCCTTTATGGAGGTAATTCATGAGGCTGGGGCAACGCACCGCTGGGGCCATCCATTTCATCATCCGTAAAGAAGGGGCTGAGTTTCCTCTTCGCTCTCTGGACCAACTTCCTGCACTGTTTGACCTCCTGGTCAAGTCTGCTGTTGAGGTGTCAAACTGGCTGGACTCTCTATTGCATCCATATGCTTCACCTGCTTCATTTCCGCAGCCACAGAGGCTCAGGAGTCCCCGGTCCAGAGCTTCAAGCCAGGACTCTGCCAGGAGGAGACCCCCTAGGCTTACGCTTGCTGCTGCTGTAGATTTATTGGCCCTTTTGCTTGTTACCATCTGGGTTTCATTGTACCAGGGGCTGCTAAGGGATAACAGAGGGGGTTTCATGCTTCCCTCTTTCCTTGTCTCCTGAATGTGGGGTGACTTTTTTTTTTTTCTATTCATTTTTTGTCTTTTACTTGGACGCCTGATTTTTGCATCTAGGGTGGTGACCTCTGTTTTTGATGGCTCCAGGTGCTGGAAGGGTTGCTACTCTAACCTAAGTTTCTTAATGACATCTGGAGCTTTGTTGTTGTTTGTTGGGGGGGGGGGATCCCTTCTCCCCTCCCTGCCCCGCTGGCCTGGTTCTGTTAGTTTTGTATTTTGCCGGTATTATCTCTCCAGGCTGTTCGGGGAGTGATTGTTTGGCCTCCTCCTTGCCTTTCGGTGATGGGGATGCCACCGGGGGGAGGGGTGTGTGACCCTCCTCTTGGCCATATACTGTATGTGTGTCGCACTGTTGGTCTTATTTGATATCCTGCTGCTACCTTTTTCACTATTTGACATTGTCTCACCTGCCCCTGCATATTGTTAACTGCTGTTTGCTTTTGGGGGTGCATTGTATGATTTCCCAGTCCCCCTATGCCCTTGGATTGAGGACTAGCTGCCCCTGGTTTGGGGTTCTCCCACCTGGTTTTTCCAGGCGGATTGGGGGTATTCTCTCCTCCGCTCCGATGGTGGTAGGGGGACATATATGTGGTTTCCCGATATTGCTCCTCAGTGGATCCTGGGGGGAAATTCTCTTACCTGTGTACGTTATGCTGGCATTTTTTGTCTCTTGCTCATGCAACTCCCTCTCTATTTTTTTATCTTTTGTGTGCCTTTTCTGACTTATCTCATCTCTTCTCTTCTGACCTCACCTGCCTGCTGTTTTGTTTTGACTCCCCATAGGGCTGATCCTTGTGGAGGTGCTCCGCTCTCCTCCCAAGGACTTCAGTTTGTCCACTATTGTAGATATTTCTCATTCTACTTCCCTTCTTTACCCTTTCTCTTCTCCGCTTTCCCTTCTTCTCACCCTCCCCTTTCATCCCCCCCCCCACTTTTTACAGGAAACACACTTCAAATGAGATCATATTCCGAAATTAACTAATCGTGACTTTCCGTGGGTGTATCACAGTTCCTCCCCCATTTCTAAATCCAAAGGTGTTAGTATTTTGATCAGCAGTGCAGTGCCGTGGTCGTGTGTCTTGTTGCGATCGGACCCGCTTGGCCAGTATCTGTTGCTCAAGGGCAAGATTTAGGGAGTGCAGTATACCTTCCCCAATGTGGACCAGGTTCAATTCTTGCATGCTCTGCTACCCACTCTCCTGGGCTTTGTCTAGGGGACCTTGATTTTTGGTGGGTATCTTAATTTTTGCAATGGATCCTTTGTTGGATGTTTCTCGGGGCTCCCCTCATCTTTCCTATGCTCATCTCTGATGTTTGAAGGGTGATTTACAGCTCTTGTGCTTAGTCGACCCGTGGCGTCTAATGAATCCCCAGTGTCATGATTACTTTTTTCTCACCTGTTCACCATACCTATTCCCATCTCGACTATCTTTTGATCTCACACCCAGCTCTCCCTGCTGTGCTCACCTTTCAGATTGATGTTATCTCCTTCTAAGACCATGCTCTGGTTCATCTTATTCTTCGGCTGGACTCATTGACCTGGCCAACCCCCTTGTGGTTTGAGAGGCCAATAAGCCAGTGATTAGGGGCCTTTTGATTCGTGTAGGAGCACATCTGTAGCGAGAGTGTTCTCATCAGATTGACAGCCTACTGCAAGACCTTGGCAGGTTGGAGTGCCCCCATAAAGCGTCTTTGGCGCGGGCTCTCTCCAGAGTTTGCAAGAACTTGCGATCCATGCTCTATCACAAGACCAAGCAAAAATTGGCGTGGGCCCAATGCTCAATGTATGAATTTTCAAATAAACCGGGCACTTTGCTGGCCAGGGCTCTTCGGTGGCCCCCGAACCTACATTCCACATATCCAAAATTCTTTGGATCAGAAATTGACTGTCAGCCGATATTGCCAAATTTCATAGATATTGTCAGGGCTCCAGGGTATGTCCAGAGGTATGTGAACTGACGCAGGGAAACGCAGGCTTCAGATATGTTATAAACAATATAATTTATTAACACTAACAATAGATAAACGCAGTGCAATACTAAAACATAACACAGTGCAAACGAACCAAACCAAACCACCCACAGATAACAATACATACAATGCAAGCATCGTCAGGCAGGCCGGGTCAATAACAATTGGGCAGGTAGGAACAGGAGGAGCAGGCAGAGAGTAGTCAGGTCACGAGCCGGGTACAGCAACTAACGGGCAGGTAGGTACAGGGGGTCAGGCAGAGAATGGTCAGGGTCACAAGCCAGGGATCAAACAGGAGAAGTCAGCAGAGGTCCGGATCAGGCAGGGTCAGCAACAAATCAGTCAGACAGGAACAGGAACAGGGATGCAGGTAACAAGATACAGGGGCCCATTGAAAAGCACACACCAAGGCACAGACTGCAGGTCTGGCCATCCCTTAAATACACCTGCATAATCAGCTTCAGGTGTTTGGCTGGCTGCAGGGTTGAGTCTCTGATTGCTGAGAGCACCCGCTGGCCAGCCCTGGTACTGTTTACAATGATATTTTTCCTTTTTAGAGCCATTAGAAACCATTGGATTCAAGCTTGTTGCTATAGATGCAGATATATGTATATGGTGACTCTTCCCAGATTCTTTATTTACACATTTGCACATTTATTCTCCAGGAGTTTTACTACTCACTATTCCATCATTCAACATTGATGAATATATGAAGGAAGTACAAAGACATTGCCAAGATTGGAGAATAATAAGAAATCTAAACTGTGAAGATAGAACCATTTTGAATATTACTATAATGGACTCCCCAAACATCATAAAAGAAGATTTTCTGTCAATTACTTTCTACTGTTCTTTCAGCCATTTAAATTGATGCAGCTAAGTGAAAACGCAGAACGCTTTTTTTGTTTTTAATCATTGTTTTTATTTTTGATTGATAGTGTGTACACCATGCTTAAAAGGCCAAACCTTTTCATGATCCAAATAAAATTATTTGCATCCACTATTGATGGTGATAATTTATTCCGCATAGGATTCAGAATATACCGTATTTTCCTGGCAGGTCTGCCCTAGTCAGCTGCTAACCTTTTTCTTATAAGGTGAGAGGGGTGGCTTAGATACTGCCTCAGTTGCACATAATGCCAGAAGGGGAACGATTGGCCTGTCATGCAAGAAGCTAGTTAAGCTTGGGTTAAAAAGCGAAAATGTTTTCAGCTCGGATATTTGTGTGTGGCCATTTATGAGACAGGAATATTCCTGACATGCCAAGTGGAAAAGCTGGTTTATGTCGAATAGGGGTTGGAGGCCCCGGAGATGAAGAGAGGTCATACTTTTGACACGTCTTCTGGAAAATGTTTAGAGTAGGGCCAAATAGAGGGTGTGAAGTAAAACAACAAGAAGCGCACCAACCTTGTGCATTACCTCAGTAACGAAAATTTATTAAATGAAGGAAAGGTACTCACAAACAGCGAATAAAAATAGGCATGTAAGTCCACCCAGGGACTTCAAAGGTAAGAGGCCAGCGCGAATCCCATCATGGGTATAGGTACTCAGTCCATCTGACGCGTTTCGAAGGTCATGCCTTCTTCCTCAGAGCTGACTGGACTGAGAGTGTATGCTCCCATTTATGCCCACAGACTAAAATAGGACCCTCCCAAATGGGTTGGGCTGTCCGGGGCTGGGGGGAGGGGCCCGGGTGTCAACAAAGTGCAATAATTAGTCATTGGTCATCCAGATAAATACAACCATAAAATTAATAACATTAAACTAGATAAATATAAAATGTATATAGATGGTAGATAATACATAATACCTTAAAAAGTGCAGCTTATAAATACAATAGTAGAAACAATTTTAAAATTGGTGTGTTATTAACATTATACTGATCGTCGGATGCATACAATGTCTATAAAGAATATATACACACATACATAAAAACTGTGTATTATGTATATGGAAAATGTAAAACACATATAAAATATATACATATATATATATATATATATACACACATCCATAGACACAGAGGAACCCGCACCATTGCATGAACCATAAATTGTCTAGTGTTAGTTCATACACGATGAGCAATTTAGCTAGAGAGTCTATAAAAAATGGCAGAATTCATAAAACTAATGACATTAATAGAATTGAATTGAATTAATGGTAGTACAAGCATTCATAGGTGTGTATGAACACATGTGTGTAGAAGAAAAAAAAAAAAAAAAAAAAGTATAAATAAAAGTATAACATCCATTCTTATTACCAAGCCAGGGGATGTCTCATTGGAGGATTGGAGGGAGAGGATGGTATATTCCATAATGCAGAGGCAGACAGGATCTGCCTATGGATCTCTATGTTTTTGTCTACTCGGCAGCAGAGGGAGACTCTGTAAGCCTAACATGGCTATAAACAGGAACAGGAACAACCTGTGGAACGCACGCCACTGTGGAACGCACGCCGCCGCGGCATGGTACCAGGTGCGCATGCACGAACAAATCCGCGCCTGCGCACAACGAGCGGTATTCTCACGATCACAGCAGATGATGCACGCGCATAGATGAGGCGGCGCTGCTCGATCTACACAGGGTCCTAGCTTCTCTGTCACCCCACTGGCTGGCACCCCACTGAGATGTATGTTAAGGGGTTATGGATGCATAACGAGAATTAATGGTATTAATGCCAGATCTTTAAGGCCATTGTCGATATAATACCCTAACCCTATAGCTGAAGCCCATCGTCGGAACGCACCATAGGAACCAATTGTAAAAAACAATTGTAAAAAACATAATTTTAAAAAGAAAATATGCGATATCGTAAATTGAATGGATGGTGGAGTAAAATTGATATGAATTATGAAATAATAATAATAAATATACATATAAATATGACATAATAATAAATATGAAATAATAAATAAGAAATATGAAATGATAAATATGCAATACGATATATGAATGTACACAGACGCACACACTTATGCACGCCCATAGACAATCAACATCTACACACACCTGTTTATAAATGCAAACACTCTTATATATATATATATATATATATATATATACATATAAATATATATGTGTGCACATGCATACACGCATGCACACCACCTGTGCCACAATCATGAAACATATCCAAGGTTGATGATATCCAATAGACCTATACGCATATGTGTATATACATATACATACATATACATACACCTACACACACACATGCATACAAATGACCACACATACGTGCGCATACATGCCCATACGCACATGCACACATATAAAAACGTACTAGACCTATCTATATAAACATATGTACACACCACAGTGGCAAGGTCATAGGTACTTGAGTGGGACATGACCCAATAAAATACACTAGATATGTCTGTCGCTAACGGTAAATTAGATGAGTGTATGAATTTCAAGGTCATCATTTAGTCCTCTAGGGGACAAAGTACCCAATGTAAAAATCCAAAAACTCTCCCTTTTGGACAGTTCCTGGTGTCTCCTCCCACTATCCAAATCTCTAGTAATGGCCTCAATCCCAAAAACTCTCATACCAAGATAGTTGCTTGAATGCTTTTCTTTAAAATGGCGGGGGACTGAGTATTTATCTCTCCCCAGTTTGATACTGCTCTTGTGCTCACTCATCCTGATCCTAAGGCAACGTGAGGTACGGCCTACATATAGTAAGCCACATGGACAAATTATGCCATAAATGACAAAGGAGGAGCCGCAATTTATAAATTGTTTAATAGGGTACCTTTTCCCGTCCGTACTTGTGAACTCACGTTTTCGATGGCATATGATCCCACAGGTGCCACAGTTCGAGATGCCGCATCTATAACTACCCTTTTGATCGAATAAAATTGACCATGGGCCCGGGTTGGCTGTTGTGGCTTTACGCACTCTACTTGGCGCTATTTGACTCCTCAGATCTCTCGGTTTTCTGAAGATAAGCGTAGGCTTATCCGGAAGTGCCTTACCAAGCGTAGGGTCATCCCCTGGCTTGGTAATAAGAATGGATGTTATACTTTTATTTATACTTTTTTTTTTTGGTTTTTTTTCTTCTACACACATGTGTTCATACACACCTATGAATGCTTGTACTACCATTAATTCAATTCAATTCTATTAATGTCATTAGTTTTATGAATTCTGCCATTTTTTATAGACTCTCTAGCTAAATTGCTCATCGTGTATGAACTAACACTAGACAATTTATGGTTCATGCAATGGTGCGGGTTCCTCTGTGTCTATGGATGTGTGTATATATATATATATATATATATATATATATATATGTATATATTTTATATGTGTTTTACATTTTCCATATACATAATACACAGTTTTTATGTATGTGTGTATATATGGTTTATAGACATTGTATGCATCCGACGATCAGTATAATGTTAATAACACACCAATTTTAAAATTGTTTCTACTATTGTATTTATAAGCTGCACTTTTTAAGGTATTATGTATTATCTACCATCTATATACATTTTATATTTATCTAGTTTAATGTTATTAATTTTATGGTTGTATTTATCTGGATGACCATTGACTAATTATTGCACTTTGTTGACACCCGGGCCCCTCCCCCCAGCCCCGGACAGCCCAACCCATTTGGGAGGGTCCTATTTTAGTCTGTGGGCATAAATGGGAGCATACACTCTCAGTCCAGTCAGCTCTGAGGAAGAAGGCATGACCTTCGAAACGCGTCAACTGAACTGAGTACCTATACCCATGATGGGATTCGCGCTGGCCTCTTACCTTTGAAGTCCCTGGGTGGACTTACATGCCTATATTTATTCGCTGTTTGTGAGTACCTTTCCTTCATTTAATAAATTTTCGTTACTGAGGTAATGCACAAGGTTGGTGCGCTTCTTGTTGTTTTACTTCGCAGTTTGTTCGGGCTTCCCCAGCCTTGGTTTGGAGCTGCACGACCTTGGATACTCCGGTGGTTGCTTCTCTGGAGGTTTAATTCCATCTACTCGCCACCGGCCTGGGTCCCGGAGCGCAGGAGAAATCTTTTCCAAATAGAGGGTGTGCCTTACGATCCCAAGGTGTATGGCATTGAGCTATTCATGGTAGTTGGTGGAGAGGTAATGATGGAAGATCATGTTCAAGCCGGACCCAAGCTTTAACAGAGGAGTGTATGTTTCAGTCATCTATTCTGGCTAGGTGGCAAGCCCAGTGATATTGAGTAATATCCGGGAGGCCTACCCCTCTCCCTTAGGTTTGGGGACTATAAGTCTATCATAGCTCATTCTTGGGCGTTTCGACCCCCAGATAAAGTCTGTTCATGCCTGCCGGTATGAGAAGATGAAGGCAGAGGGCAGCCTAATTGGGACTGTCTGCATAACATATAGTATTCTAGGTAGAATATTCATTTTAATAATGGCTGCTCTCCCAAGCCAAGAAAAAGGCCCGAAGTTCACTTCCATAGATCTTGTTTAATATTGTTAAGAATTGGTAAGTAGTTTAGGGTGTAAATGTCTAGTAGCCCTGAAGGTAATTGAATTCCAAGGTATGCAATTACAGTGCACTGGTGAATTTACTGTTTATTAGGAACATGTGAATACTTTTAAAGTAGAAGTCTGATCAAAACCTAATTAAGCAGTTGTAACAGCTGAAGGTTTTATACCTTCTTGCATTCTATGCAAGAAGGTAAAAAACCTTCTGTGTGTTGCTCCCCACACAGCCCCCCCCCAATATTTACCTGAACCCCCTCTCGATCCAGTGCTGTGCAAGGGATCTTCAGCTCTCCAGGCTCTCTCTCTCCTCATTGGCTGAGACATAGCAGTAGAAGCCATTGGCTCCCACTGCAGCCAGTCACAGCCAGTCAGGAGAGAGCAGGGGCAGGGCTGAGCTGGGCTCTGTGTGTCTCATAGACACACAGAGCTGGCTTGGGAGCAAACACATAACAGTGCTCCCATAGCAAGTGGCTTGCTATGGGGCATTGAGCAGTGGAGGACCAGAGAAGAGGAGGATCTGGGCTGCTCTGTGCAAAACCATTGCATAGAGCAGGTAAGCATGACACGTTTGTTATTTCTTTTAAACAAAATTTGAGCCTTTAATGTAATTTTAAACCTACTCTCGCCCGCGTTCTAAGCCCTTGGTTAACTAGCCTGTGATGAAAAAGCGTGTATACTTACCTAATCTAAGGGTGCTCCAGTACAGTCACATGATTTCCCCAGCAGCCACTTTGAGGGAAGAGGAGATAGCAGGGACAACAGCTGCAGAGCCTGGGCGGTGACATCACCCATAGACTTACTATGGGGCATGCATTGTCCACTGTCCTTCCTCTATATTGAAGCTGGTACTGAAACCTGCTTTGATGCTTAACTTGATGTTCTGAATCCTACCCATCCAAGCAAATTCTTTTGCATGACATCAACTCATACAACTATCATATCTTTTTTGATCATTGTTTTATACTTTAATGTTAATCAATACGTCCTTTTCTGGGGAGCTTGTTTTTTTGGTTTTTGTTATTGCTGTTTTTTCTGCTCTCTCAACAGTATGAATGCCACATTTTTCCAATAAAAAATATATTAAATAAAAAAAAGCCAGAAGGAACATTTTCTTCTATTTACAAATTCAATTGGGAATGTGTCTAGGTACACCCTCAACATTTATTCATGAGAGTTAGATTTATAGCATGACAGGTAGATAGCTAGATTTAAATAAAGTTATGTACTAGCAATACTTACTTTTCAACTTTGTTTCAAAATAATGCATCCACTGATGTGTGGTTGAGTCCCCAAATATGTAAAAGAACTTTCCCTTCATGCAAGCATTTAGTTGTTCTACTTCATGGTAGGTCTGCATCTTGCAAGTCTTTGGGTACCAGATATTGTTCATAACATATCCGCTGGGGTATTCTAATTTCTCTCCCATTTTGCATTTCTCTTTTGTCTCTAAACTTGAATCTGACAAAAAAATATAATATACAGTAAGTATTTACATTAATAATATCACCATTACTTTTATATTGCATCACAGACCATTTGCATTTGATCATTGTTTTGCCCTTTGCCCTGCCCTTTGAAAGCCTGGAGGTAGTCATCTGATTTTGGGGGCATGTATGTGGCTAGGCTGCCAAAATGTCTCTTACATGCGGTATTCCCATACTCGGGAGAAGTAGCACAATGTGTTTTGGAATGTTATTCTACATATACCCATGGCAGGCATGAGCAATATATCATTTAACTGACAACTTTGTGTAAAAAAAAAGAAAATTGTCATTTTCCAAACATTTGTGGCAAAAAATAAAATGTTCTATGGACTCAACATGCCACTCCCCAAATTCCTTTGGATGTCTACTTTCCAAAAATGGTTTATTTGTGGGTGTTTTGTGCTGCCCTAGCATTTTAGCACCGCAAGAAATGTGAGGGAGTCAGAAAGTAAAAGCTGCGTAAATTCACATTATAATATATATATATATATATATATACACATACACACATACATACATACATACATACATACACACACACACACACATACATACATACATATACATATATATATATATACACACATACACACACACACACACACACACACACAGATATATATATATATAGATATATATATATATATATATATATATATATATATATATATATATATATATATATATATATGTATATATATATATATACACACACACACATATACATACATACACACACATATACATATATACATATACACACATATACATACATATATACATACATACACACACACAATAGTTTGCAGACGCTATAATTTTCACACAAACCAATTAATATACATGTATTGGGATTTTTTTTTACCCAAGACATGTAGCAGAATACATTTTGGCCTAAATTTATGACGAACTTTGAGTTTACTATTTATTTTTGTTTTATAACCGAAAGTAAAAAATATCTTTTTTTCTCAAAATTGTTGGTCTTTTTTTGTTTATATATCACAAAAAAAACCCATTGGTGATCAAATACCCCCAAAAGAAAGCTCTATTTGTTTGAAAAAAGGAGCCTGGTCATTAAGGGGGGGGGGGTAAATCTTCCGGAGGGCAAGTGGTTGAGAAACCACAGAATATTTAGGCTTCATATACACCAGAGTTTTTTTTTTTTTTTGTTCCTAGAAGCAAATTGTGTTATCCTATGTGTCCATGCACACTATTTTATTCTAGAAGCATTTTTCAAGCTTCAGCATTTAGGAGAGTTTCTGGAAGCGTTTTCCCGACAGAAAAAAACTCTAAAACGCACCAATACGCTTCTGAACGCTACTAAAATACTCATAACAACTACTTTTATTTTCAAGTTTTTTTCCGTACTTATACTGTAAAAATGCTAATAAAACAATTCTAAATGCTACTAAAAAGTTACTACAAGCTGGCACAAAAGCGCTATTATCAGCGTTTTTTTCATCTGGCGGTTTTTTCTAGCTTTTTTTTTTAGCTTATAAAAAATGCTAGTGTGCATGGAGTCTTAAAAACTGCAGTTATGACACACATCAGGTGTTACATAAACAATCATATTCAAGAGAACAGTGGGTTCCTGTCACCTAACAGTCTGGACTCTGGAGATGATTAAGTGAAGTTGGAGATTACCACCTAGAGTCAACCAGGTTAATCCCATTATTCACAAAACAGGAATAGGTCCCAAAATTAACTCCTTCATGCTTGATTTACACCCTGTTGTCATGTACCTGATGGGAGACTGAAATGACGAGGTCAGCCTCACTTGTGTCACTAGTCCTGACCCCACTGGAGTTGGAACAGATGGTGTCTAGGACCCAGGGGAACAAGAGCGCCAGTAGTTGTTGTTTGCAGCTCTTGCAGATGATGACTCTGGAAGACTGCTGATCTTCTGATTCAGGCACAGTAGAAACAAGCAGAGCGGGTCTTGTAGATTGCCAGGCATGCACCAGAGCAAGGCAGATAGTGAGGGTAAGAGACAGGAGCAGTGTCATGGGAATAGCCAGGGTCATCAACAGTTGGGCAGCATGGTACAGAATCAGAAGGAAAGCCAAAGTCAGGAGCAGAGCCGAAGTCAGGAACCAGTATCAATCAGGAGAGCAATCATAGTCAGGTGAGGAACAAGCCGGGTCAGCAACAAAGGAATCATATAGGAACAAGCAGGACATGGGGGAGATGAAGACCAGTCAGCACTCAACAAGGGCAGAGACACTCTTTAAATAGGCCGCCTGGCGCCAATCTTCGCCGTGCGTGTGCACGATTGCGCATTTCTGCGTGCATGCGCACAACCGGTAATTCTTCTCCGGGAATTCCTATGCGCATGCGTATTTCCGATCGCAATTCGTCTTCCCGGAAATCCCTTACACCTGTACATTATGGACACAGGGTGACTTAAACATAATGCTAAGGGAAAGCAGCAGAAATATTCTTTGTATACCCAAAGGGGGGTTTTCATAGTCCTTTTCCCATAGTTTGTGGGAAGAAGGCTGGCCCCCAGGCCCCTCCAAGGGCCCAGGTTATGGTGGTTTCAGTGACAGTCTGCATGTACATTGTGTTCTGTCAAACTGAAAATTGACAGAACAAATGTTTGACAGAACAAATTTCCCTGTTAAATTAATGTTCTTTTATTATGGGCAGAAGATGAATACTGCATTATGGTCATTACATGTAGCTGAGGAGCATAGAGGGCATTATCAAATGAATTTAACCATGACTAAGGTATTGCAGATATTACGGCTGCTCTTCACCTTTAAAAAACCCCCCACCTACTCTTGTGACCTCCCCAAACCACAAACGACACTGACCCACACTGGAGTTGAAAACTTTGTTACCAAAATACAAGTTCTTTATATAACTCTCTGAACATTAATCACCTTGATGTTATTATGGAAATTACCTCATTAAAGCGTAGGGTCTTAGAAGGCAACTTGTATATCGACCAACCAGCTGCATCTACCACCACCATAGACTTCAATGCCCTCAACCGTAAATACACCGACTAAGGGACATTTTCCTAAACAATACCCTTGATACAGCCAACTTACTCCTTAACCATTATTGCTATAAATTTACTAGGGTAGGTACGCCCATACCTGTGATAAGTCCAACCCCCCATTCTCCAAAATTTTTAAACTGTCACTGCCTTCCAAGATCCTGGGACCCCTGCCAACTGCTATGACAAACATAAACCCATAAAAAAAAGCAAACCCCCAAAAACACAGGAACACAACCAAGCAATCACCCATACAGTAAACTGCCCAAAAACCACCACCGAAAAGGTTGAAAAAGGACAAAAGAAAGTGAGCCCTGGGAACACAGCACTGCCAAAAAAGTCATCCGGGAGGGAGGGCGGGAGAAACTTTTTCTATGCTGTCCCAGCTCCAACTGACTCCGACCACTTTGGCACCGTTCAACTTTGTCTACTCGAGCCACACCGTAACCCCCACCAATCAGCTAACACTTTTTCTCTTCTTAAACAAAACCTCCTCTATTACCCTACGTTGCTCCGACCTATCCTGCCAACTAAGTCATGCCAGGCCTTCCGCCCATGCTGGTCATCTAGCTCCAGGCCTTATTCAATACATGTAAATGGTTATATTAATTTGCCAATTCCCTCTAGCATTCTCTAGAATTGTTATATACAGTATGTATGTTCTATGCTCCTAAGCTCCAGCTAGAGACTAGAATGTTGTATTTTACTACTGGTCATAATAAAAGAACATTTATATAGAAAAGAAAAGAGCCTTAAAAACACTGGATGATTAGCCTCCGATTGCCTCTCTATTAATAGCCATCTGAAGTGAGGAGAGAGAGAGAGAGATGGGTCACTTACTAAGAAGTAGTTTCCCCACCTGTCAAGATCAAACCTTCCTTGAAAATTGGTGATACAGATAGATAGACATGGTCCAGCACAGGGATTGTAGTCTGAAGACTGTGCTAAACACCATGTGAGATGCTCCTTGGGGTCTTGTTGTAGTGCAACACATTCAATTGAGAATGTAAATGGTACTGATTTTTTATATAAAAAATTGTAGCGCTAAATACTAACAAATGTCAATATTGGTAATAAAGTGCAACAGCGCTAACATGGAGCGCAATAGTAAGTGATCAGTGCTCCGTCCTAAATGTCCGAAAATGTTAGTGACATGTTAGCTCATGTATCCATTTTGTTTCCAGCATTGAGACAGCTCTCCTTTTATTTGTGCCCCTCCAACAATGTTTAATGGTATCAATTCCCACAAATCTAAGTAATGCTGGATTCCTATGGTGGTGATACCTAAAATGTTTGAGCAGTGTATGATCTTTAAAGCCTCTCTAAATATTATACACGTGTTCTCGCAATCTGTCACGCAATCTTCTTCTTGTTCTCCCAATATATTGTTTCATACAGGGGCATTCCAGCATATAAACAACATGGGTACTATTGCAAGTGATTAATTTTTCTATTTCATATTCTTTATTGGTCACGTTAGATATAAAATTGCTGATTTTCCTTTTTCTATTCCCATTACAGGTACAAATCGTGCAGCGATTACATGGGTAAAATCCTTTTAATCCCTCTGAAAATGTGGTTTTAATAGGTGGATTTACCACATTGGGAGCTATATGGTGCTTCAAAGTATGGGCTTTTTGGAAAACTATCTCCGGTTGGTCAGGGAGGACATTACCCAAAATAGGGTCTGGTTTCAGAATCCCCCAATTTTTCTTTATAATTTTGACAACATCTCTGTGTTGTACTGAGAAACCAATTATAAAGGGACAAATTTTCTGATTTTTAACTACAGTCTTAGTGGTTAAAAGGTCCTCCCTATTTAACGTGGCAACTTCAATATTTTTATTGAGATAAAATGTATCGTATCCCTTTTCAATAAATCTGTTCTTTAAAACATTGGCTTGCCCATACAAATCCTCTACCTTGTCACAATTCCTTCTCAGTCTTAAAAATTGTCCTTTGGGGATATTCCTCAACCAGATAGGATGGTGACAGCTCTCCATAGGGATGTAACTATTACGATCTGTAGATTTGAAGTAAGTTTTGGTTATAATTTTGTTATCATTTATAAGTGTCAAATCCAAAAAGTTAATTTCAATATAACTATATTGGTAGGTAAGGATAATGTTATATTGATTCAAGGTGCCGAAAAAATTGATCAGAGCAAATTCACTACCTTTCCATAACAAAATGATGTCATCTATATATCTATTATAGAAAATTAATTCAGTCCAATCTCTGGCACAGATGACATCTTCTTCCCAGTATGACAAATAAATTCGCAAGGCTGGGCGCAAATTTTCGATCTGATCTAATAGTAAGTGATCAGTGCACTGTCCTAAATGGACGAAAAAGTTAGTGACATGAACGCACAATATATAAACGTATATAGTCCATACAAATTCTTCCATAAACATGTGGTTATTTCATCCAATGCGTGCAGATGATACGTGGCTCCTCCACATACTCAAAATATGGTGCTCGTGACTCCTTGTGGTATAAGCAAAAGAGGTGTGCTTGCATCTGGTCCCTATTTTTTTAATAAGACTATTACCTCTGTTTATATAGTTTTTAACTAATCAGATCCAAATAATATTTAGAAATAATCAGTGTTTCTTACAATTTTATTTGATATTTTATTATATTTTATTTTTATTTAAGAATTTATATAAGATTTTTTTGATTGTGAGTTTATATGATATATTAAAAGGTCTTATCCACTGTTAATCATATGAGCTTTTACAGATTAATTTGATTTAATTTTAGGATTAAATAATATTTATAAGTTATTTGATATGATGTATTAATTCAATATAAATAATCAGGCCAATAGATCATTGTTCTTTTCTAGAGAGATATTTCATCAATATATTGGTATCTCTACCGCTGTGAGGATTCAACATAGGGATAATCATCTGTAGAAGATGTACATATATATATTTAATTTATGCCTATTACTCTATCATTACATGATTGTTTTAGTATAAATTATTAATACCACAACTGATTGGGGACTGTGATGTTATATATCTGAGCCACGAGAAAATGGCCACTGCAACATTGACTAGATTATTGTTTAGAGTACAATAAAATTGCGATGTTCCAGAGTTAATATCTATGATATTCAACAAGTAAACCCACGTTTTTCACCATTATATGTATTGTCTGATAGACATATAAAACCCCAATCAAGCCAAGTAATTGACAGAGCGGCTGAAATATTATGATCAGCATACTTTAAAGCTGTTGTCACAGCAGCGATGAGGCTGATCCGCCGGTCTCTGATAAAATGGCGCCTGGCCCGCGCGGAGGTCTATATAAAAGCAGCAGACGTCAGCAGCGAGCTATCCCTTTTGACAATGTGCTAGTGCGTGAAACGCGTCAAGGGACGTGCTCGCTGCGCTGACGTCACACGCTGCCAGGTCCATGTGCTTGACTGGCAGCCATTTTTGGAATTCCATCCGATTCCGGTTTTTGCGATTTTGATTTAGATGATCTTCCAGCATGAAAAATTTATTTTTATATGCATGCACATGCTGGCTTTCATCTGGTTCAAGGTGGCCATACTACACCTTGAGCAATAATTATTTTTTGGCGATTTGTATTGTCATATCATTGTGACAGTGTTTAACCATGTGCTAATACCCATTTGGCTAACAATAACATACTACACTATATTAGCCTTTTTTCTTGGTGGCCTATTTTTTGGAGCTGCTCAAGGTGGAGATTTAGCGTCATTAAGTGGCTGTGGTATCCATACCAAGGGTTTGTCCCCTTTACTGTGAGGGTCCTGCGGAAAGGTCTGAAGTCCGTTTAAGGGTGTATCGAGTACCTGAGAAGTACCATATCCCCATCAATGTCCAGATGACCTACAGGAATACCTTTACATGCACAAACTGGTTGTGCATCTGGTGAGTGCAAGTACACCTCTTTTGCTTATGCCACATGGAGTCACGAGCACCATATTTTATTGAGTATGTGGAGGATTCACGTATCATCTGCACGCATTGGATGAAATAACCACATATTTATGGAAGAATTTGTATGGACTATATACGTTTATATATTGTGCGTTTATGTCACTAACTTTTTCGTCCATTTAGGACGGTGCACTGATCACTTACTATTGCGCTCCATGTTAGCGCTGTTGCACTTTATTACCAATATTGACATGTTAGTATTTAGTGCTGCAATTTTTTATATGGTATTTTTAAGGATTTAGAGGTTTTTACCTTTTGCTAGCTGCTCTGTTTATGATTGATATATATTAGCGCTCGCTTGTATATTTATAATTATATTTGCGGTACTGATTTTTTATTCTAGCACAGTCACCGTGTATTCTGGATAGCATGGGCAGTTAATGATTGGTTTCACTTAGTGTCTTAAATAACGTCTAGGACATGCATTCAGAGATGTTTAGTGCAGAAATGATACCCTTCAGATGGCCTTTTTTCATACATGGCCTTTTTCCATACAAACTCGATTAGGGAAAATATGTTTGTAAATTTATACTGCATCTGTTAACCATTTGACCTCTGGAGGTTTTTACCCCCTTCATGACCACAGCATTTTTTTTGGTATTCAGCACTGTGCTACTTTAACTGGCAATTGCTCAGTCATGCAGCACTGTACCCAAATTAATAATACAAAAAAATTCACACAAATAGAGCTTTCTTTTTTTTATTTTTGCTATTGTAGTGCCCTCTTTTTTTGTGAGTTAAAGGTTTTCTAGAAGCCTGGGATAGGTCAGCCTGGAAGTGAGATCAACTCAGGACAGGCTGGGAGGCTCTATGGGTCAGGGCTTCTGGAGCCCTACCACAAACTGCTGGAACTTTATGGAAGAAGAGCAGAGGAGGAGAGGAGGCCCAGAATTGCATGTTTGAGAGAGCTTGGCCAATCCCCAGGCAGTGGTGAAGAGTAACCCTAAATATAGCAGAGCCTGTGCAGCAGAGGAGTCGGGTGGAAGATGGACTGAGAGCAGGTGCTGGAGTGGAGCTTGGGAGGGGGCCTTAGGGAGTAAGCCTACCTTCAGGCTGGTTACAGGACAGAAGGATCTCCACTGTGCTAAAGTCTCCTAGGAAGGACAACCGGTCAGCTGGAAAGAAGCCAGCCCCAGTGTAAAGTCTGAAAGCAGATATAACTCACCAAGCTGACAGGACAGCGTGAGTACTTCTACATCCCCTGGGCCAGATAAAAAGGGAGAGTGCGGTCAGGTGCAGGAACCAACTAGTTCTCATACGGGACTTAAGCACACATCTTGGAATCCCTTGCCTAGGGATACCCTCAGGACAGCTGGGTGAAAAAGAGGAAGGGTTCATCTGAGGAGGTATACCAGAGGGGACATCAGTGCTCCTTAATGAGACAATTGCTGATTTTTGGTCCACATTTTTGAACAGTGTTGCTGCTAAGAAGTTACTGTACAGTTCCTTGGGCATACCATATACCCCTAGACCCCATCCAAATTGTTAGCCCCTTAATAAAAACAAAAACAAGCTCAAGGACTGTTTTACTGCCTCAGAGAAAAATGTGGAAAATGAAACATTGTCTGGCTGTGCAGAGCTTAAGGGGGACCCAGTGAAATCCACAAAAAACACATTTTTAGAACACTTTTTTTTTGTTATAAAATTTTTGCAAACAAATAATATCTCTTCATAAATTTCAGTAAAAAATGTAGACTGCTACATTTCTTTGGTAAAAAAATAACCCAAATTAGTATTATTTCATTTGTGTGAAAGTTATAGAGTCTACAAGCTATGGTATATACAGTATATTTGAAATTTGATCAGTCCTGATGTATTGACAGCCTATTTCTTGAGGCCCTAAAATGCCAGGACAGTATATATAACACCTCCCCCCAATGACCCCTTTTTGGAAACTAGACAGTCCAAGGTATTTTAATGTTGTAAAAGAAACCTCTGCGCTTTAAGATATGCTGCCCACCTCCTAGTAAATCTACCAACACTCAGAAGACTTGTAATACTAAGCCTATAATAAAAACCGTATATAATAGTGTGGCGCTAAATCCAAAAACTAAAATAGTGAAGAAAATTGTGTTTGTGAGAAAATCTTAATATCTCATAACTAATCTATAGTGTCATATAGTGCTATCACAACAAATATATATTCTCAAAAAAAAAAACATGAAATAATTGATATAAGTCCAAAGCGTCCTCCAAAAGTGCAGTGCTGAAGAATCTTCACAAAAAACACCTGGTGAAAGTGAAAAGTGAAGGAAAAGTCAACAGCTTACTGGATACCACAGACCATTGCTAATAAAGCAAACTGTCAAACAGAGGTTGTTTTAGGGGCTGTTCCGGTCCTCTTGCCAAAGGACCATCAATACTGCAAACTCAGGATCCAAAAGTGTTTAATAGCTCTCAAAAGCAAAAAACATGGTGCCCATAGTGTAAAACAGTAAAAATGCTTCAATATTAAAATCAAAGCAATGCACTCACATCTTGTAGCGGCCGTTACCGACCAAACAGCACATCACATGTAGGCATAAACTGCTTGATTCAGCAGTCCACAGGAATGCTGAATAGGGGGAAAATAATAAATAACGACAAAGATCTATTATTTATAAAAAATTGTTAATGTCCAAATCCATGTTGTGTCCAAATGGAACATAAGCTTTAAGATTATAAATCCAGCATGTTTCCAGTCTGGAAATGGCTCTCCTAATAAAACTCCCTCTCCAATATGGGACATACCTTTCAAAAGCAAAAAATAGGGTACCCTCAGGGTGTATTTCATGGCATCTAGCATAATGTTTGGACAAGTTATGTCCCATGAACCCATGCCTAATGTTACCAATGTACCGATCTAGGTGCACATGTACCATCCTAATAGTGCGCTCCACTTATTGTTTACCAGAGGGGCCCTGAATAAGGTATACCACATACTTAGAAGTACAGGTAATGAAGGAGTCAATGTTAAATACAGCATTGGTCTGGGAAGATTAAAAAGAGGTCAAATATCTCTCCTTCAAAGTATTAAGCTGACAAACCCTGCATTTATGACAAAGTAAGAACCCTTTTCATAATATGAAAAAACAAAAGAGGCTTTGGAGGGTTCACCACTTTGGGGGCAATTCTATGCCTCAGGGCGGAAGCCCCTCTAAAAATGACAACCGACTGATCAGGAATTAACGGTCCCAAGACTCTATCATTTATAAGAACACCCCAATGCTTCTTGAGGATCTTTTTTTTTTTTTTTTTTGTAATTCCTTTATGGCATTTTACATTTACGACATAATGGCCAGAGAAAAATAAAACATAGAAATGTAAAATTATTACACAAGAAATGGCAGTTGTGACAGTATGAAAGGCTAGGTGATCGATGGACGTTATGGGGTTTATTTACTAAAGCTGGAGAGTGCAAAATCAGACTCACTTCTGCATAGAAACCAATCAGCTTCCAGGTTTCATTGCCAAAGCTTCATTGAACAAGCTGAGGTTAGAAGCTGATTGGTTTCTATGCAGAAGGGAGTCTGATTTTGGACTCTCCAGCTTTAGTAAATAAACCCCTATGTGTCACCTCGCATGCGATCATACTTGGGAGTTTAAGGTGGAATCCACTCTGGGTTTTCTGGGCCACAATGGCAGAGGTGGTTCCGAACTGGATTTTGTGCTCCACTGATGACCACAAGCAGGTGGTATAAATAAGACAGGGCTGGAGCAAGGAGCTGCTCATGGCCTGGGACTCAGGGCCATTCCTGAGAGAGCTGTGCATGAAAGTGTGTGTTAGACAAACAAGAGAAAAGGTTTGCTTATTGTTTCATTTTTGTTGGTGACAGGGAGAAGCCCTTCACCAGTGAGAGAAAACATTTTGCAACCTTTAATAAAACTGACGACCAGTCAGATTTTAAAGAAAGCCTGCTGTGCGGTCTACCTTTTTCCCAGGGAAGGTGATCCCCCACCTGAGCTAACTCCCACACAGTATACAGGTCAAAAAGATCAAACCAAACATCAATGCTATATGGAACAATGTAGACAGAAACAAATAGAGGACCACTACATGGTACTAAGCGGACCCTAGCAGAAGAAAAGGTAATGATACACAGACCGATATCCAATTGGACAGGTCACAATAAGATCCAGACCCTCCCGGTTTCCAGAGCCGGGGAGATGAAGTTCCGGCAACAAACTCAAATAACAGTTTGAATACAAAATATCCCCCGTCAATTAGAAGTTAACATTGGGAATTGCGTTTGCATAAAGCAGATGTCTAAGAAATAGAGAGAGAGGGGAGGGAAAGGAAAGAGAAAAAAAAAATTATATATACAGTTGCAAGAAAAAGTATGTGACCCCCTTGGGATTACATGGAGTTTTGCATGAATTGGGCATAAAATGTGCTCTGAACGTCATCTAAGTCACAACAATAGAAGAACACAGTCTGCTGAACATAATACTACACAAACATTAGATGTTGCCATGGTTTAATTACACATAACATGTAAACATTCACAGTGCAGGGAGGAAAAAGTATGTGAGGCCCTAGCTTAATGACTTCTCCCAGAGCTAATTGGAGCCAGGAGTGAGCCAACCTTGACTCCAATCAGTGTGATGATATTGGATGTGTTGCTGACAGCTGTCCTGCCCTTAAAAAACACACACCTGTTTTGGGTTTACTGGTTTCAAGAAGCACCGTCTGATGTGAACCATGCCTCGCAGAAAAGAGCTCTCAGAAGACCTACCATCAAGAATTGTTGACTTGCATGAAGCTGGAAAGGGTTACAAAAGTATCTCCAAAAGCCTTGATATTCATGTGTCCACGGTAAGACAGACTGTCTACAAATGGAGAAAGTTTAGCACTGTTGCTACTCTCCCTAGGGGTGGTCGTCCTGTAAAAATGACTGCAAGAGCACAGCGCAGAATGCTGCATGAGGTAAAGAAGAATCCCGGAGTGTCAGCTAAAGACCTACAGAAATCTCTGGCACATGCTAACATTTTTGTTGACACATCTACAATAAGGAAAACATTAAACAAGAATGGAGTACATGGGAGGACACCACGGAGGAAGCCATTGCTGTCCAAAAAGAAGATTGCAGCATGATTGAAGTTTGCAAAAGAGCACCTGGATGTTCCACAGCACTACTGGCAAAATATACTGTGGACAGATGAAACCAAGATTGAGTTGTTTGGGAAGAACACACAACACTATGTGTGGAGAAAAAAAAGGCACAGCACACCAACATCAAAACCTCATCCCCACTGTGAAACATGGCGGAGGGAGCATCATGGTTTGGGGCTGCTTTGCTGCCTCAGGGCCTGGACGGATTGTTGTCATTGATGGGAAAATGAATTCCAGAGTTTATCAAGACATTTTGCAGGAAAACGTACGACCATCTGTCCGCCAACTGAAGCTCCGCAGAGGATGGGTGATGCAACAGGACAATGACCCAAAGCATACAAGTAATTCAACAAAACAATGGCGGCAACAGCACAGAATACACCTTCTGGAGTGGCCCAGTCAGAGTCCTGACCTCAACCTGATTGAAATGCTGTGGCATGACCTTAAGAGAGCGATTCACACCAGACATCCCAAGAATATTGCTACACTGAAACAGTTTTGTGAAGAGGAGTGGTCCAAAATGACTCCAGATCGTTGTGCAGGTCTGATCTGCAACTACAGGAAACGTTTGGTTGAGGTTATTGCTGCCAAAGGAGGGTCAACCAGTTATTAAGTCCAAAGGTTCACATACTTTTTCCTCCCTGCACTGTGAATGTTTACATGTTATGTGCAATTAAACCATGGCAACATCTAATGTTTGTGTAGTATTATGTTCAGCAGACTGTGTTCTTCTATTGTTGTGACTTAGATGACGTTCAGAGCACATTTTATGCCCAATTCATGCAAAACTCCATGGAATCCCAAGGGGTTCACATACTTTTTCTTGCAACTGTATATATATATATATATATATATATATATACACATATATATATATATATATATATATATATATATATATATATATATATATACACACACACATACATACACACACACACATATAAAACATTTTTTTCCTCTTTCCTTTCCCTATATATATATATATATATATATATATATATATATTCCCCCGATGGAAAAGGTCCAATAAAAAAAAAAAAAAAAAAAGGGGGGGGGGAAATCATACAGAGATAATAGGACAAGAAAGAGCAGCCCTACCACCCAAGGGCCCAGACAGACCCCAAACCAACCAGACAGTGGCCATGTCAGGCCCACACAAGCCAAATCAAGGGGATGCCCAAAGATAGGCATCGGTGAAGACAAAATATTGCCAGGGCCTCAAAGTATCTCTAAACACCTCCCCATGGACATACAGAGAGTCCGTGAGGTCCTCCACATCTCTCAGCTCGTTGACCTTAGAGAACCAAAAGGGACCTTGTGGGTGGATGCACATACCTCCAAAACACAGAGGGATACAAGCCTTGGCCGCATTCAACAGTTGAATCGTCAAGCATGTTGCGGGGTCGCGGGCCACGTCAAACACTCGTCAGACCCCTGATGGTATCGGCTACCATCTGCTAAAAAGGTTGGATCTTAGAGCAAGTCCAGAAGATGTGAAATATCGTATCACGCTCAAGCCCACAACGCCAGCATAGATCCAAAACCTGCGGGAAAATACGGGGAAGGGTCGTAGGAACCCTAATACCATCGGGTCAAAACTGGTTTCCTGAACCCTACATGCAATGGAAGACTTCTGTGCGAAATGTAGAATCTCCATTTTCTGCGTTTCTGTGAGGCGAAGACCTCAATCAGCTTCCCAGTGAGTGAGAAAAGAAGGTTGAAAGTCATCTTGTGGATTGATCAAGGCAGAATAAAGAATGGAAAGACAATGCCTAATGGGTTCCCTCTTATGACAGATATTTTCCAGGAGTGTAAGACGACGGCTGATCCCCGGAGAACGAGAACATTTTCAGAGGAAAGTACGGAGTTGCAGGCTATTCCAGAAGGCCAATGGAGGTTCCGCACCCATCGAGAAAGTGGAAGGAGCAAGTTTACCATCCACATTCAGGAAATCGAAAAGTGCGAATGCCCTGAGGCCTCCAAGTGGCGGAACTGTGGGTCCTCCAAACCCGGAGAAAACTCAGGGTTTCCCAGAACGGGGAGTATAGGAGAGGTCAGCGGGGAGAGGGAGGAGTTCCAAAAAAAGTCTTGCGGGACACCAGCAAAGTACCTCCCGGAGTAGGGTGATCCAATAAGGTTCTTGGAAGTTTCAACAGGATCCAGGGCCAGCTTCTGGTGGTGCCCCCCGAATCCTCCAACTCCATAGCCACCAAGAGCTTCGTCTCCGCAAGACAGTGCCAGTCCACCAGTCTCGTAAGGTGAGCCGCTTTTTAATAAGTGCGGATATTTGGTAAAAACACACCGCTGAGGCGCTTAGGTAAATGTAAGAGCCGAAATTGCAGGCGAGGTTTCTGATGAGACCAAACAAACAAAGTCTTGGAAGAGAGCATGAATTTTCTTAAAAAAAAGGAGGCGGCAAACTAATGGGTAGGGCCTGAAGGATGTAGAAAATACGGGGAAGCAAAGTCATCTTGAGGACACTACACTGAATAAATAAATCAATAAATCGATTTTCATACGCTGTAGAAGAGGTTTAAAGTTGTCCAGGTAAAGAGCAGCAGGGTCAGGTGTAATATGGACCCCAAGATATCAGACTCAGATGCCCAGCAGAAGAGGAGCATAGGATGAAGCTGGCTCACCACAGCATCCAGAGACATGATATTGAGGGCAGCAGATTTGGAAAAGTTAATCTGAAAGGACAGAGAACCGAAGACACAAAGTATCTACCAGGGCTGGCAAAGAGGTAAGCAGGTCAGTTAAAAAAAAAAAAAAATCTAAATCGTCCACAAAAGCAGCCACCTTATGAGCCCCAGAGGGCTTGAGTAGGCCAGGAATATTTGGTTCTCTCCGCATCGTGCAGAGAAAAGGTTCCAAGGAAAGCACGAAAATCAATGAAGAAAGGGGGCAGCCCTGGCGAGTGCCATTTGTTAACAGCCATAGAGGGGCAAGAGTAGAGAGAAGAAATCCAAGACATCATAGCTGGTCCTACACCAATATGACGCAAAGTGGACATAATGAACAGTCAACTGACCCTGTCGAAGGCCTTCTCCGCATCCGTAGAAAGCAGGAGTAAGGGGCGGTGGGAGGTTCTGGCCGAATGGATAAGGTTAAGGACTCTCGTAGTGTTGCCTCTCGGTTCCCATAGAGGGATGAACCCAGGCTGATCCCGGTGAATGATAGAAGATAAATGTGGTAACAACCTGTTAGCCAAAATTCTGGCAAATAATTTTTAGATCCGAGCAATCGGCCTGTAATTCCCACACCTGGAAGGGTCTTTGCCCTCTTTAGGTATCAGAGAGATGTATGCCCTGAGGGTATCACAAGGCAAAGGGTGCCCCTGGACAATGGAATTGAGAGCTGAGATGAAGTGGGGAGAGAGGACATCAAGAAAGGTCCGGTAATAGGTTGGAGAAAATCCATCAGGCCCAGGGGCCTTCTTGGGCCTTGATTGAGCCAAGGCCACTCCAAGTTCCTCCGAAGTGCTAGGGGCCTCCAACTCTGCACAAATATACGGGGTAAGAGACGGCATACCCGAGGCCAAGATATAGGAGAGAGGGGAAGGTGCCCCCATTGAGGGGGAGACTCTCACTAAAGAATGGCCTAAAATTGTAGAGATCACGATAATATCTGTCAGGAATGGACTTGCCAGTAATGGTGGGACTCACCTGCCTTGTGGGCTGCAGTACCAGGGCTGGCCAGCGGATGCTCTCAGCAATCAGAGACTCAACCCTGCAGCCAGCCAAACACCTGAAGCTGATTATGCAGGTGTATTTAAGGGATGGCCAGACCTGCAGTCTGTGCCTTGGTGTGTGCTTTTCAATGGGCCCCTGTATCTTGTTACCTGCATCCCTGTTCCTGTCTGACTGATTCGTTGCTGACCCTGCCTGATCCGGACCTCTGCTGACTTCTCCTGTTTGATCCCTGGCTTGTGACCCTGACCATTCTCTGCCTGACCCCTTGTACATACCTGCCCGTTAGTTGCTGTACCCGGCTCGTGACCTGACTACTCTCTGCCTGCTCCTCCTGTTCCTACCTGCCCGATTGTTATTGACCCGGCCTGCCCGACTACGCTTGCATTGTATGTATTGTTATCTGTGGGCGGTTTGGTTCGTTTGCACTGTGTTATGTTTTAGTATTGCACTGCGTTTATGTATTGTTAATGTTAATAAATTATATTGTTTATAACATATCTGAAGCCTGCGTTTCCCTGCGTCAGTTCACATACCTCTGGTCATACCCTGGAGCCCTGACATTACACCAAGGCCAATCCTGACCAGAAGTGGCTGCACAGGGAAGCCATCTTGGCTTGTTGCTGGGAAGGATGGATCTTGATGAGGTTGTGTATTTATCTCTGCTAGTGGTTGATGACAGAGAATATGCTTATCAGACTCTGAAGGAGTATCCCCGGGATCAACTGCTAGAATGTATACGGATCGCTCATTGCCTAGTAGATCAGGGCACAGAATTCTCTGAGGTGCAGCCATTGATTCAGGTTTGTGCCGAGTTGGTTTCATCTGGTACCCCCGAATGCAGGGATGAATTTTTGCCGCCATTTAGTGCCGACCAGGTAGAGTCCCTGGTATGGTTATTAGAGGATGATGTGGATTACTTTCTGGAGCGTTATTCTGCATGTTCACCACAGGTACTAAGATTGTATAAACGCAGTGCAGTCTTTGACCAGACAGGCTTTGTGTAAGCGGAGCTTTGTTCAACCCATACTGCAGACATGGTCAGACTTGCTGCACCCAGCCTCAGTCAGCTTACAACATCATTCCTCCACTCAAGGCACTCTTCCTGCATCCCGGACAGCACCCCCAGTGACTGCCCAGTATACTCTAACTACCACATACCAGTCCTCTGCTCCCACTCGCTGCACCTATCCTTTCTTTAACCCTGTAAAGGAGTCCTCTGTAGCAACTGCTCCCTCCTCTGTTCCATCTTCCAGCTCTTCTCTGTCCTCAGCTGCTCCATTCATTTGCAGACCTGCGTTTACTTGCAGTGCTCCAGAAGTTAAAACCAGAAAAAAGCGAAAATTCTTTCCAGCCAGTACCATCCTGCTAGTATCCAAATCGGTGAGCCTGCCGTCTGAGAACCTGCCTTCCGTGGTTCATCCTGGTGCCTCGGCACCCACACTTCAGCCTGATGTCTCTACCCAGCCTAATGTCTGTACCCAGCCTGATGAACTGATCGAGCCAGACGATCCAACGCCAGATGACCCGGTGCCCGCTGTCGATCCAGACGATCCGGTACCTGATGACCCGATGCCCGCTGTCGAGCCAGACGATCCAATGCCTGATGACCCAGTGCCCGCTGTCATGCCTGGTGACCCTATGCCCGCTGTCGAGCCAGACGATCCGCTACCTGATGACCCGGTGCCCGCTGTCGTGCCAATTGACTCAGAGCCCACTGTTGTGCCTGGTGACTCGGTGCCCACTGCCTTGCCAGATGACGCGGTGCCCGCTGTCGAGCCAAATGACCTGATGCCTGGTGACCCAGTGCCCGCTGTCCTACCTGGTGACCCGATGCCTGCTGTCGAGCCAGACGATCCAATGCCTGATGACCCAGTGCCCGCTGTCATGCCTGGTGACCCGATGCCCGCTGTCGAGCCAGACGATCCGCTACCTGATGACCCGGTGCCTGCTGTCGTGCCAATTGACTCAGAGCCTCTGTTGTGCCTGGTGACTCGGTGCCCACTGCCTTGCCAGATGACGCAGTGCCCGCTGTCGAGCCAAATGACCTGACGCCTGGTGACCCAGTGCCCGCTGTCCTAACTGGTGACCCGATGCCTGCTGTCGAGCCAGACAATCCAATGCCTGATGACCCAGTGCCCGCTGTCATGCCTGGTGACCCGATGCCCGCTGTCGAGCCAGACGATCCAATGCCTGATGACCCAGTGCCCGCTGTCATGCCTGGTGACCCGATGCCCGCTGTTGAGCCAGACGATCCAGCGCATGATGACCCGGTGCCCGCTGTCGTGCCAATTGACTCAGAGCCCACTGTCGTGCCTGGTGACGCGGTGCCCGCTGTCGAGCCAAATGACCTGATGCCTGGTGACCCGATGCCCGCTGCCCAGCCAGACGTTCCAATGTCTGACCCAGTGCCCGCGGTCATGCCAGTTGACTCAGAGCCCACGGTCATGCCTGGTGACTCGGTGCCCACTGCCTTGCCAGATGACGTGGTGCCCACTGGCGAGCCAAATGACCTGATGCCTGGTGACCCGATGTCCGCTGTCGTGCCTGATGACCCGGTGCCTGCCGCCCCGCCTGGGGGCCCGGTGCCTGTCGCCCCGCCTGGGGGCCCGGTGCCTGTCGCCCCGCCTGGGGGCCTGCCGCTCCGCCGGGGAGCCCAGCGCCCGCTGCTCCGCCCGGGGGCCCGGTGCCTGTCGCCCCTCCTGGGGGCCCGGTGCCTGTCGCTCTGCCTGGGGGCCCGGTGCCAGTCGCTCCGCCTGGTGGCCCGGTGCCCGCTGCTCCGCCTGGTGGCCCGGTGCCTGTCGCTCCGCCTGGTGGCCCGGTGCCTGTCGCTCCGCCTGGTGGCCCGGTGCCTGTCGCTCCGCCTGGTGGCCCGGTGCCTGTCGCTCCGCCTGGTGGCCCGGTGCCCGCTGCTCCGCCTGGTGGCCCGGTGCCTGCTGCTCCGCCTGGTGGCCCGGTGCCCGCTGCTCCGCCTGGTGGCCTGGTGCCCGCTGCTCCGCCTGGTGATCCGGTGTCCAGCCCGGTGTGCCTCTGCCCGGAGTCCTGCCCGATGTGCCTCTGCCCGGAGTCCTGCCCGATGTGCCGCTGCCCGGAGTCCTGCCCGATGTGCCGCTGCCCGATGTGCCGCTGCCCGGAGTCCAGCCCGATGTGCCGCTGCCCGGAGTCCAGCCCGATGTGCCGCTGCCCGGAGTCCAGCCCGATGTGCCGCTGCCCGGAGTCCAGCCCGATGTGCCGCTGCCCGGAGTCCAGCCCGATGTGCCGCTGCCCGGAGTCCAGCCCGATGTGCCGCTGCCCGGAGTCCAGCCCGATGTGCCGCTGCCCGGAGTCCAGCCCGATGTGCCGCTGCCCGATGTGCCGCTGCCCGGAGTCCAGCCCGATGTGCCGCTGCCCGGAGTCCAGCCCGATGTGCCGCTGCCCGGAGTCCAGCCCGATGTGCCGCTGCCCGGAGTCCAGCCCGGTGTGCCGCTGCCCGGAGTCCAGCCCGGTGTGCCGCTGCCCGGAGTCCAGCCCGGTGTGCCGCTGCCCGGAGTCCTGCCCGGTGTGCCGCTGCCCGGAGTCCTGCCCGGTGTGCCGCTGCCCGGAGTCCTGCCCGATGTGCCTCTGCCCGGAGTCCTGCCCGATGTGCCGCTGCCCGGAGTCCTGCCCGATGTGCCGCTGCCCGGAGTCCTGCCCGATGTGCCGCTGCCCGGAGTCCAGCCCGATGTGCCGCTGCCCGGAGTCCAGCCCGATGTGCCCCTGCCCGGAGTCCAGCCCGATGTGCCGCTGCCCGGAGTCCAGCCCGATGTGCCAGTCTTTGATATCCCGCCAGTTACCAGACCCGGGCGGTGGAACATTTTGCCCAGCTAGGGCTGTTTGGAGCGTCCTGAGGCCGCTCCTTGAGGGGGGGGGTACTGTCAGGAATGGGCTTGCCAGTAATGGTGGGACTCACCTGCCTTGTGGGCTGCAGTACCAGGGCTGGCCAGCGGGTGCTCTCAGCAATCAGAGACTCAACCCTGCAGCCAGCCAAACACCTGAAGCTGATTATGCAGGTGTATTTAAGGGATGGCCAGACCTGCAGTCTGTGCCTTGGTGTGTGCTTTTCAATGGGCCCCTGTATCTTGTTACCTGCATCCCTGTTCCTGTTCCTGTCTGACTGATTTGTTGCTGACCCTGCCTGATCCGGACCTCTGCTGACTTCTCCTGTTTGATCCCTGGCTTGTGACCCTGACCATTCTCTGCCTGACCCCCTGTACCTACCTGCCCGTTAGTTGCTGTACCCGGCTCGTGACCTGACTACTCTCTGCCTGCTCCTCCTGTTCCTACCTGCCCAATTGTTATTGACCCGGCCTGCCTGACGATGCTTGCATTGTATGTATTGTTATCTGTGGGTGGTTTGGTTTGGTTCGTTTGCACTGTGTTATGTTTTAGTATTGCACTGCGTTTATCTATTGTTAGTGTTAATAAATTATATTGTTTATAACATATCTGAAGCCTGCGTTTCCCTGCGTCAGTTCACATACCTCTGGACATACCCTGGAGCCCTGACAATATCTATGAAATTTGGCAATATCGGCTGACAGTCAATTTCTGATCCAAAGAATTTTGGATATGTGGAATGTAGGTTCGGGGGCCACCGAAGAGCCCTGGCCAGCAAAGTGCCCGGTTTATTTGAAAATTCATACATTGAGCATTGGGCCCACGCCAATTTTTGCTTGGTCTTGTGATAGAGCATGGATCGCAAGTTCTTGCAAACTCTGGAGAGAGCCCGCGCCAAAGACGCTTTATGGGGGCACTCCAACCTGCCAAGGTCTTGCAGTAGGCTGTCAATCTGATGAGAACACTCTCGCTACAGATGTGCTCCTACACGAATCAAAAGGCCCCTAATCACTGGCTTATTGGCCTCTCAAACCACAAGGGGGTTGGCCAGGTCAATGAGTCCAGCCGAAGAATAAGATGAACCAGAGCATGGTCTTAGAAGGAGATAACATCAATCTGAAAGGTGAGCACAGCAGGGAGAGCTGGGTGTGAGATCAAAAGATAGTCGAGATGGGAATAGGTATGGTGAACAGGTGAGAAAAAAGTAATCATGACACTGGGGATTCATTAGACGCCACGGGTCGACTAAGCACAAGAGCTGTAAATCACCCTTCAAACATCAGAGATGAGCATAGGAAAGATGAGGGGAGCCCCGAGAAACATCCAACAAAGGATCCATTGCAAAAATTAAGATACCCACCAAAAATCAAGGTCCCCTAGACAAAGCCCAGGAGAGTGGGTAGCAGAGCATGCAAGAATTGAACCTGGTCCACATTGGGGAAGGTATACTGCACTCCCTAAATCTTGCCCTTGAGCAACAGATACTGGCCAAGCGGGTCCGATCGCAACAAGACACACGACCACGGCACTGCACTGCTGATCAAAATACTAACACCTTTGGATTTAGAAATGGGGGAGGAACTGTGATACACCCACGGAAAGTCACGATTAGTTAATTTCGGAATATGATCTCATTTGAAGTGTGTTTCCTGTAAAAAGTGGGGGGGGGGATGAAAGGGGAGGGTGAGAAGAAGGGAAAGCGGAGAAGAGAAAGGGTAAAGAAGGGAAGTAGAATGAGAAATATCTACAATAGTGGACAAACTGAAGTCCTTGGGAGGAGAGCGGAGCACCTCCACAAGGATCAGCCCTATGGGGAGTCAAAACAAAACAGCAGGCAGGTGAGGTCAGAAGAGAAGAGATGAGATAAGTCAGAAAAGGCACACAAAAGATAAAAAAATAGAGAGGGAGTTGCATGAGCAAGAGACAAAAAATGCCAGCATAACGTACACAGGTAAGAGAATTTCCCCCCAGGATCCACTGAGGAGCAATATCGGGAAACCACATATATGTCCCCCTACCACCATCGGAGCGGAGGAGAGAATACCCCCAATCCGCCTGGAAAAACCAGGTGGGAGAACCCCAAACCAGGGGCAGCTAGTCCTCAATCCAAGGGCATAGGGGGACTGGGAAATCATACAATGCACCCCCAAAAGCAAACAGCAGTTAACAATATGCAGGGGCAGGTGAGACAATGTCAAATAGTGAAAAAGGTAGCAGCAGGATATCAAATAAGACCAACAGTGCGACACACATACAGTATATGGCCAAGAGGAGGGTCACACACCCCTCCCCCCGGTGGCATCCCCATCACCGAAAGGCAAGGAGGAGGCCAAACAATCACTCCCCGAACAGCCTGGAGAGATAATACCGGCAAAATACAAAACTAACAGAACCAGGCCAGCGGGGCAGGGAGGGGAGAAGGGATCCCCCCCCCCCAACAAACAACAACAAAGCTCCAGATGTCATTAAGAAACTTAGGTTAGAGTAGCAACCCTTCCAGCACCTGGAGCCATCAAAAACAGAGGTCACCACCCTAGATGCAAAAATCAGGCGTCCAAGTAAAAGACAAAAAATGAATAGAAAAAAAAAAAAGTCACCCCACATTCAGGAGACAAGGAAAGAGGGAAGCACGAAACCCCCTCTGTTATCCCTTAGCAGCCCCTGGTACAATGAAACCCAGATGGTAACAAGCAAAAGGGCCAATAAATCTACAGCAGCAGCAAGCGTAAGCCTAGGGGGTCTCCTCCTGGCAGAGTCCTGGCTTGAAGCTCTGGACCGGGGACTCCTGAGCCTCTGTGGCTGCGGAAATGAAGCAGGTGAAGCATATGGATGCAATAGAGAGTCCAGCCAGTTTGACACCTCAACAGCAGACTTGACCAGGAGGTCAAACAGTGCAGGAAGTTGGTCCGGAGAGCGAAGAGGAAACTCAGCCCCTTCTTTACGGATGATGAAATGCGTTGCCCCAGCCTCATGAATTACCTCCATAAAGGGTGGCAACATCCCCCACATCATACGGGTTTGCCTAGAGAGGTCAGGGTATATATGGACCATAGCTCCATCAAAGTCAATTGGACCAGCAGTCCAAGCACGGAATAGTATTTCTTCCTTTATCGTGTAAAAATGGACCCGGCAGAGAACGTCTCTGGGAGGCAAAAGAGAGGTATTAACAGTAGAAGATGTAGAAGACTGGTGGGGTCCCAGAACCCAGTGCACCTGATGAAGCTCCAGTTCAGCTGTGGGGGGGGGGGGGTTCCAAGTAGTTGGTTGAGGATGGCAGTTACAGTAGCATGTAGATTCACCCCCGCGGTGGCCGCAGGAATACCCAGAAGACAGAGAATATTGCAATTACGGTTTTCCCCATCATCCAAATGAAGATGAACATCTATGAAATGGCGTCTGAAGGCCTGTTGGTCAGCCTCAATAGCAGATAATCTAGCTTCAATAGTGATGGAGGAACCCTCCAGAACAGAGACCCGCTCCTCCACTGTATGAACCTGTTCGAGTAGGTCATGCAATTCCCGGGTGAGGGCATTAACAATGGAGGTAGCCATGGCCTGCAAGTCTTGTTTGGTGGGAAAGTCCGCCATGAGGTCCCAGATAGAACCCACCATAGGTCCCCTTACCTCCTCCTCCCGGTCCGAGGGTGGTGGCGAGTTCTCCGGTGGAAGGGCGGAAGTGATCGGGGAGGACGGCCCAGTGGGAGCCGAAGCCCCCACCCCAGGGGGAACACTGCGTAGGTCTCTGGGCCTGGGCCGCGCCGGTGAAGCTAGGCTGCGGCGGTGCCATTTTAGGGGAGGCCACGGGAGAGGAGAGGGAGTGCGGGCAGAGAAAGTAGAGGGTGATCTCACCCCCTCGTGTGGTCCCAGTTGACTGCGGAAGCCTCCGGACCCAGGGCATGTGAAAACGGCTGTGCAGTGTAGCTGATAATGTGTTCCGTCAGTCTGGGCCCATGCAGAGCTCCAGATAGTGTCCTCATGCCACCATAGTCAAGCCACGCCCCTTGAGGATCTTTTTTAACCAAAAAATGTTGGATAGAAAAAGCCGTAACCAAAGACCACCCAAACCTGTCCGTCTCCCCTTGACCTATCCTGATTTCAGCCCTTCAACATTTCATTTCTATCCATCCTACTGACATCCTCAATATCCTTATCAATATTTTCCAGTTCATAACCCTTCTCAACAAATTGGATTTTCAAAATTTGGGCCTTAGGCAGAGCTCTTAACCAAAAAGGGTGATGACAACTATTGAGGGGTATGAGCCCATTTTTATCAGTCTCCTTAAAAAAATGTTTTAGTTGTCAACCTATTCCCACTAACTCTGATATTAAGATCCAGGAAATTTACAGAATTACAACTAGCTTTATACTGTAAAGAAATTCCCCTATCATTAGAATTAAGGGATTGAAAGAAACTCACAAGAGAATCCATATCTCCCCCTCCCAGATAAGGAGGATATCATCTATATGCATCCTCCGGAGGCGCAGAGGATATGGCAGGTTCTCCCAAATAGTATCCATCTCCCAATGGGCCATGAAAAGATTAGCTACACTGGGCAACTCGGAAAGTTGAAATATCCATCAAACCAGAAATTGGTTTGGTTCATTGCAAAGCAAGCAGCTCAAGAATAACATTTTTGCACCAAAGGAAGGGATTCATGCTGGTCAAGGTAGTACTTAACCTCCTCATGGCCATGATGGTGAGAGAATTGTGTAAATGAGGACACATCTGCGGTCGCTAAGATTAAGTCCCTCCCTACACCACATCCTGCAGTAAGTTAATCACCTGAGCGATATCTTTCAAATAAACTGGAACGTTAATGAACAAAGGCTGGTGAAATTCATTTATATATCTGCCAATCCTAGCTGTCACCAAAACTATCCCACTAATGATGGAATGTTCGAGAGGTTGGACAGCAATTTTGTGGACTTTCAGCAGATAATAGATGACATGCACCCTAGAAGCTGCAGTTACCAGATATGCCTTTTCCTTTTTATTCAAAAAGTTTTGCTGTTATCCTTCATCTATAATTTTTTTACAAAGACTTATTAAAATCGCTAATAGGATTACTTCCCAATAATGTGTAGGTTGTCCTGTCTGACAGCAACCTATTAATTTCCTCCACCTAGTCAAACTTATCCAAGATGACTATGGCCCCCCTATAATCGGCCGGGCGGATGAAGATATCTTTCCATGCACGCAGATCCTTCAGTCCAAGGTACTTAGGAAGAAACAAGGCAAGTTTTTTTTTGTTTGTTTTTCTCTAAGTTGTAAATTGTCACATTTTATTTGCAAAATGAAATAAAATAAAATTAACCAGTGCAGTATAGCACCATCATAAGACTGGCGTGGTGGTGATCAGGGATACTGACTGGTGGCAATATGTAACAAAAAAAATAAAATTATATATATATATATATCCATACGAAATGGACTGGTTCATTGTGAATCAATACATGTTCACCACCTACTCATGCCCTCAGTCATGATATTTTCTTGTCATTATCTGGTTATTATAGGGGCATAGTATCCCCACATTTATCTACAATTTTTTTACCCACATTACCTTATGGGTTTATGGGTAATTATGTAACAGTCATTTGGTGCTTGATATCAGCTATTATTGCATAGTATTCAAAGTATATAATACCTTATGGTACAATTTTTTGACACACACCCTACCTGGTGGTGTAACCAATGTGTTGGTGCTGCAAGTGTATTAGACAGTTATCTGTCACTATACTGTATATGCAGCACTCTATCACTAAGACCGATCTTGATGTTGCTTTTATGTGATTTTAGGTCTTTTTGTATTATCTCATACTGAGGTGATGGTGAACCAGGGTATTTACCCTAATTGTCTATTCATATTGTGTAATAAAGCATTATTTTTGGAACTACTTTCAGTATCGCATTCTGTCTATTATGTAACCACTTTTTTGCGAATCTCTTTTCACGGTCCCCCTTTTTTGTATAAATATTGAGTCGGCCCACCCTTTGCAGCTATAAACAGCCTCAGCTCTTCTGAGAGAGTCGTCCACAAGGTTTAGGAGTGGGTCTATGGGAACGTTTGACCATTCTTCCAGAAGAGCATTTGTGAGATCAGGCACTGATGTTGGACGAGAAGGCCTGGCTCACAATCTCCACTATAATTTATCTCAAAGGTGTTCTATCAGGTTGAGGTCAGGGCTCTGTGCAGGCCAGTCAAGTTCCTCCACCCCAAACTCACTCATCCATGTTTTTATGGACCTTGCTTTGTGCAAAGGTGTGCAGTCACGTTGGAACAGGAAGGGGCCATCCCCAAACTGTTCCTGTTGTGTTACACTATTTTATTTATTATTATTTCTCTGTGGCCATCACTTGTTTATCATTACTCTGTGTCTTTAAGCTGTCTCCTTCTCTCTAAGCTGAGCTCTCTCACCGTACTTGTGTATACTCCTCCCCCCTGCCTCTCTCTGTAATCATTCCACTTTATCCTGTTTTCCTGAATGCATCTTTCCATGAGGCTTATAACGTTAATGGTTTTCTACCCATGATTATTCTCCATTAAACGGAACATTCGAATGGGTTTCCTCATCTGACTTCCTCAACATGTGAGTTTATTCATTGAGTTAAACTGTCTGACCCGATGCAAGGGATAAATTCAACACAACGTGGTATAGTTGTATACATCGCTGGAGATAAAGTTTATGGCTTCGTAGTCTGAGTCAGAACAGGCCCCATGCGATCACATGACCACCAAGTTCCATTCACCTGGATCTTCATTGCTCTGTGTCCGTTGGACACAACAGATGTAGGGGGTAGGCTTGCACGCCCGCTCTGGTGTACAGTGCCCCCCTGTGTTGCTACAACACCAGCGATGTACAGGTACGTTGCTGGTCCTGTAGCTGCCACCCGTTTGCAGTACATTGCGGGCAGGGGAACGGACAGAAAGTGGTTAACGTCCAGAGTCACCTGGATTATAAATCTACAGCAGTCTTATTAGATCTTATTAGAAAGCCCAGCATGCTCTGCACACACAGAAACATTAATGCAATCTGAATTAAATATTCAATATGCAAAAACAGTAACACGATATAAAACCTCAGTGTATAAATGGACTTCTTAAATATCCTGAATACTTCAAGGTCAAGAATTTCCATCCATAATTTTGTATATTGTTCTGTCCACTTGGACTTTTCAAGTGTACATTTGCACATTCCAGCTTATCCTGTTTCTTTATATTCTACAACAGTGGTGTGCAACTCAAAAAAGGTCCCAAGGGCCACACTTGCATCCATAGTTTGAGTAGAGGGCTGCAGCTTAATGCCTATGCCATACCCTATCCAGGTTGAATGGAGGGAAAAGCCCAGAGTGTAAGGTGGCAATGGCCATATGCACCATAATAAAATCAGGAAAAGACATGCATATAACAGATATAACCCCTATTCAAGTGGAATACTGCCACTGTAGTGATAGTAAAATAGGTCTCATTGTTGGGATCAATGGAAGTAAAAAAAAAGCCCATTGTCGGTGTCAATAGGATAAATAGGTTCCTTGGTTGGTGTTAGTGTACTTTAAGAAAACTCCATGTTGTTGATGTCAGTGGCAAGGCCCATATCAGAGTAATAGGAATAAAATAGGCCCCATACCTATACTACGAAATAAATCAAAATTCCAACAGTATGCATGTGATCCCCTCATAATGACTACAGCAGATATGCAGATGTAGGAATGCAAGCACAGTAACCTCACTACTAGAGCCCTCAAGTGATATTAAAAATTGTGAGGGGGATGTATCAGTCAAGCATCATACCAAAGTTGAAAATGTCAGTTTTGGGTGGACATACATGTTTATGGAATAACATAAAATTAAAATTACTTATACACCAACAGACATATCTTGCCAATGCTTTAATACTTTAGTACTCTAGTTTACATCTAACCTTAAGCCTGAAGCAGCTGTACATGGCAACCAATCAGCTTCTATCTTCAGGCTAGGTTCACACCTATGCAGTTTGCGTTTGATCTGTTTCTGCATTATGTTTTGCATTTTTGCACATGCGTTTTTGCAAAATTGTTTTTCTTCTTGTTACTAGGCAGATTTAAAAACACAAAAATGCAACAAAAATGCACTACATGCTTTTCTGCAGTGTTTTCATTGAAGTCTATAAAACTAAACACAGCTTTTTGCATTAAAAAAAGTCCCAGACCCTTTCCAAAAAACGCTCCGGGTGAAAACACGGAGATGTGAATGTGTCCCATAGGAAATCATGGAAAATTTGGAAAATATAAATTACAGAGAAAAAAAATCTAAAAGGGGGGTCATTACAAGAGATCTTGATCAGGGTTGCAAGGGAAATGGAAAATTAATATAGATCTCAGGTTAAAGCAGGTTAAAGCGGAGTTCCACTTACCCTGTCAAAAAATAAAAGTCAGCAGCTACAAAAACTGTAGCTGCTGACTTTTAAAAAACAGCCACTTGCCTGACCCTCGGTCCCGCGGTGTGTCCCCCGCAGCCCATTTCACTGGCCGTCCTGTATTCCAGGAGGCCAGCATCTTCAGTGTGGGCACCTGGCTGTGACAGCTTGCGGCTTCATAGCCGGGTACCCACTGCACATGCGCGAGTAGCACTGTGCTTCATGAATGGTCCTGTAGTGTTCTGGAACCTGTCACATGTCCCAAAAGGCTACAGGGAGGTAGGGAGGGAAGACATCTTCCGCTTCCGGTCGCCTAGGTGATCAGACCGGAAGTGAGAGCGGGTACCTGTCAAATTCGGGTACCCGCTGCCCCCCACCCCCCAAAGGTGCCAATCCTTAATGGAGAGTGGGGGAGCAGTCCTTAAAGCGGAACTTCCCCTTTTGGGTGGAGCTGCACTTTAACTTAATTTCCTGGACTTTCTGACTTTAACATAAATACAGTTTTTCCTGGATTGAATCAGCAGTTCACTGACTTACTCCTTAACTAAGGCGGTGTCAGCAGCATTGGAGCAATATTGACCCTTTCTTACAGGTGATGTTAAATGGATAATTTTACCATGGGACAGTCTTCTTATTTGACATTGCAATTTTTCCATGATAAGCTGACAAACACAACACCTTCTCAGCAAAAGACTCACAAAAAAATGCTCTCTCCCATATGATTTTTTTTTTTGTGGACAACTCCACAAAAATAAGATACTATTTAATTTGGAGACTGTGCTCCCTACAACTGTAAAATGGAATTCTTTTGGTGCGTACTGAGTCCAAAGACAACATCCTTGAAAGGCACTCAATTTGTATACATTATAGATACCAGTTTAATAATGCTAGGAGAATTAAACTTACTTTGACACAGAAATACATTCAACTCAGGAATTTGCCGCGGAATTTCCAATCTGGCCTTTGACCTTGAAAAGAAGCAACAAAATAGAATGCATTTTAATTCAGAAATATACTGTACATGGTATCATAAACTGTGCTACTTCTCTAAAATATATCAAAGTAAAAGAAAAGCAAATAAAGTGAATATATTCTGGTTAAGTATGAGTGAATCTGCACAGTTCCATGAATCTTGCTTGAAAAATGAAGTTTCCAAACTTTTCAGCGAACCTTATATGAGACTATAGGGAGTAAATCTTATTATTCAATTCTGCATATATGTAGTGCTAATAAACAAGCTATTCAAAGAAAAGGTATAGGAAGCCAGATACTTCCATGAGGGGAAGGGGGCATGTACTAATGCAAAAAAAAAAAAAATCCCTTCACAGAACGGTCAGCTCTCCCTTACTTAAACACACACTGACAATATGGAACATGGGAGCCCCCCTTTATTTTTAGAAAGTGGGCTCCTGTGACTTCTGACCTGGGAAAAAGGCTGTGCATTGCATGACAAGTTGTTTCATATTTTTGGTGACAACCTTGTGAACTTTTTTGCCAAATCCATGGTAGAGGTGAACCCAGGGCCGGGACAAGGGGCGGGCAGAAGGGGCAGCCCCTCTCACCACACGCACATTCTAGTGGTAGGCAACCATAAAGCAAGCAATTGGTTGTGCATGTGCAGTCTGCACTCCGTGACAACTATGGGCAGCCAGAGCAAGGGACAGAGAATGAACGCAGGGTGGTGCAGCCATACTATGGCACTCATTAGCAGCAAGGGAGTGCCCTGGGTGCTGGACAAACCTGTCCTGGTGCTGGGTAAACCCAAACATTTTACCTAATTATGGTTGTGAACAAAGGACATCTGTATATGCTTAGGACAATGCTGTTTTTTTTAAGCTTTTGTGGCATTTGACGGACAAGGCACAGGATATATCTGATCTGTAACAAAGCGTACACACCCTAAAAGAATTCATCAAACTGTTATCATGGTGACAGTGTACGTTTTCATAATTTTTTTTTTCAGAAATCCAACCAATTCTGCAAGTGGTGGCAAAAAGTTTAGAGACTAGTTTTGTAACACGCCAACAGATGGCAGAAAAAGTCTGCATGCACAGTCACAGGGAGCACCAACCTTGATAAGTCAGTGTGCAAAAATACATCGTCCTGTGTACATCGGGAGCTGTGCAAAGGTTCTTATGTAGCCATTTTTTCAACTTACAACTATCAGCTTTTTTTTTTTCACATTGCTTTTTGAGATCATAAAAAAGAAAAACTAACAAAAGCAGTTGGAAAGCATGTGTGTGGAATGTATAAAAGGAAATACCCAAAATATGAAGACATTTTAAGAACAAATCTGAAAAAAAAACAGATGAGACTAGTCACCATTTGCAACTGGAAAGTAGAAGGGTTGAAATGTATTACCTCTCACAGAGATCACAGTCCTCCGCCTAACAATGCTTTCGTCTACTTTTCTCTCCTGAAGGACAGTTCATCTTGTTCAGGCATCATCCAGGAGTATCAACCTATTGGATTGAGTTGCTGGCCCAGGGCAGGGCGGACTGAACATTTGGAAACTCGGGCACTGCCCGAGGGCCTGGGGTCAGTAGGGGGCCCCATGAGATGCTCCTGGTACCTTTTTCATAGGCTTTTTTGAGTTTGGGCAAGGACACAGGGGCCCCATGATCCCCTATTGCCCGGGGGCCCCATGGAGTTGTCAGTCCATCCCTGGCCCAGGAGTATATACAAACATTTAAATCCTAAAATCTGTGAAGTTCCTGGTTGTTCTCACAATTGTCTAACACAGATCATCCACAGCTGTGACCTCTTAAGCCTCATTTAGATGAGCGGCGAAACTCATAGCTCATGAATTACTATTATTGGTACTTATATAGTTCTGTCAATTTGCACTGTGCTTTACATATATATTGTACAGTCACATCAGTCCCTAACCCTCATGGGGTGTACAATCTAAGGTCCCTAACTTACATTCATACTTGCACATACTAGGGCCAATTTAGATAGGAGCCAATTCCCCTACCAGCATGTCTTTGCAGTGTGGAAGGAAACCAGAGTACCCAGAGGAAACCCACAAAGGCACAGGGAGAACATGCAAACTCCAGGCAGGTGATTCAAACCTATGACCCTAGTACTGCCAGGCGGAAGTGCTAACCATTTAGCCACTGTGCTACCCATTAGGTCCTTGTTCACTCTCCATGTGGGCAGCCCATTCATGTTTGTTAGGATTCAGATGCTTTGCGGACACAGCTGTGTGGGTGAGCGGCCCCAAACGTGGACAGTGTGCAATCATGGGAGTTCACCAACACCCACACCGCTGTCATTTTAGGAGTGATTTTAGTAATGCTTTAATTGAAAGATAAAAAATAAAACCCTATTAACGCCCCCGGCTCTTTGAGAGAATTACAATTTTTGGAGGTGGAGCTGGACATTCTGATCATGTGACTGCTGTGACAGATCACATGATCAGAAGGTCCAGATTGCAAGAACGCATCGTATGCTTTCTGTTACACTTTAGTTACTGTGCAGTGAGCACGCTCTCAGCACAAAAAAACATTCATTTTGGACACATATATGCAGCTACTCACCGTTAAAAACCACCCACCCAAAGGCTGCATATATGCATACAGCTGGCAGGAACAGGTTAAATACCATGTCTATATACTGTCTATACTTGTCTATATACTTGGTGATTTGATTCTTACCTCCTTTTTTTGCCTTTGCAATCAAAGAATCAATCACTTTTTATGACTTTGGCCTTTGTCTGTGGCTGGCCTTTTTGTTTTTCCCTCCCCTGCCCATTCAAGTGTCTAAAAATCAGATCCTAATTTCATCAATTGACAAATGTTTGCCAGTCCCATCTTCCTATAAATTTAGTTCAGCTTATGGAGAAGTTGCAGACAGGGGTTAGTCATGGACAACATGTTTCTTTACTGAGTGTTTCTTTTAAAAAGTACAAAATAACAGGGGTACAGCGAGAGCTCAAATCAGAATAAATACCATAAAAAATATAAAGTAATGGCGATAATCGTTACAAACAGCTGCATATGCACCGACATAGGAACCTTAAAAACCTAGTAAAAACCAAATCAATAAAAAAGTGCAGCGCTGGATAAATTGTTAACACCAATAAATGAATATTATCTCTAATACAGTAGAAACTTATGCGCATCAGCAGGCACAAAATGTGAGGATAAAAAATCTGAAATTCAAATAAGTGTTCAAAATAGCGCAGGCTTGACGCGATCAGGTCAGCAGATAGATGTTTCCTTCATATATTATCAATAGTGATTTCTGGTGAAAATCCGTGTGATCCAATTTGAGATATCTATCTATCGATACACACACACACTGTCAGGGACCGGCGCACGCGCACTAGTGGCGGTTCACGCCGGGATGCAAGCACCAGGTCCCGGAGGGCCGCGGCTGACAGGAGCCCGCGCATGCGCAGTAGGAGCCGCTGGCGCGCCCTGGTCGGCCAATGACAGCCAGGGGCGCGTCCTGGGTGGCCAATGACAGTGCAGGGCGCGGTATTTAAAGATGCCCTGCACTGTCACAGGTTGCCGCAAGGTCTGATCTGCAACCTGAGTTCCTGTGCCCTGTGATTTTGACCCGGATTGTTTGACCTCTCTGCCTGCTCCAGCTCTGACCTGGATTGCCCCTGACTACGCTGCCTTCTCCTGAGTTGACCCGGATTGCCCCTGACTACGCTGCCTTCTCCCATCCTGACCCCCCGGCTTGTTTGACCACTCTGTGGACTGACTACGTTACTGACCCTGCGTGTGACCTGACTACTCTCTGCCTGCCGTCTCTGTACCTCGCCGTCCCCCACGGTGACAACCGCTTGTTTACCCTGCCTGGTCCAGCCGGCCTCCTCACATCTGGCTCTCTTCTGGCGTACATACATCCCCGGAGGTTCCCTCTGCCACTGGTGGGATTGCTTGGAGGTCGTGACCTGGTCCTGGTTCTGCTCCAAGTCCATCCCCACCATCAGGGGCCTTGGTGAAAATGCAGACCGGGACTTAGACACCACGCTTCAGGTAATCCTGCCAAGTGGACTGCCAGAGGCACCACCTGGCGGATCCGTAACACACACACACACGTGAAACTCGAAAAATTAGAATATCGTGCAAAAGTTCATTTATTTTAGTAATGCAACTTAAAAGGTGAAACTAATATATGAGATAGACACATTACATGCAAAGCAAGATAGTTCAAGCCGTGATTTGTCATAATTGTGATGATTATGGCTTACAGCTCATGAAAACCTCACATCCACTATCCACTATATGAGTCTCATATATTAGTTTCACCTTTTAAGTTGCATTACTGAAATAAATGAACTTTTGCACGATATTCTAATTTTTTTTAGTTTCACCTGTGTATCTCTCTCTCTCTCTCTCTATCTAGATTATATATAGATATATATATATATATATATAGATAGATAGAGAGAGATAGAGAGAGAGAGAGAGAGAGAGAGACACACACACACACACATACACACATATATACATACACGCACACACAATTATCGATTCTGGGGCTTGTAGTTGCTTTATTGATCTAGATTTTGCCACCCAAACAGAAGATTCCTCTCCAGACCAGGGAACACAGGCTTAATATCTTTTTGGCAGATGGATCACGTATTAAGTCAGGGCTGGTGGACCGGGAGACCCCACCTATCCGTACTACAGTGGGTAACCATCACCGGGAGCTCCTTCGTTTGAATGCTATCGCATCCCCTCTGTTTCCAGTTATCCTGGGACTCCCGTGGTTGCAGGCACATAATCCCCAAATTGATTGGAAGACAGGATCTGTCCAGTTCCCATCATCTTATTGCCAGGAACATTGTCACGCCCCAACCTCTGTGGCTCCCCAGTCGCTCTTCTGTATCGATGGGGATACCGAGCTTATCCAGATCATCCCCCTGGCCTACCACGACTACTTAGACGTTTTTAGTAAGCAGGGTGCTGACATTCTCCCTCCACATCGGGCCTATGACTGTCCCATCGATCTTCTACCCGGATCCGAGATTCCGTTCGGACGGATTTTTCCCCTGTCAGAGCGAGAGTTGGGGGTACTCAAGGAGTACATTGACGAGAACCTTGAGAAAGGGTTTATCCACCCCTCCACGTCACCGGCCGCGGCGGGAATTTTCTTTGTCGAAAAAAATGATAAGTCCCTCAGACCCTGTATTGTGTACCGTGACTTGAACAAGATTACGATTAAGAATCGTTACCCCCTTCCCTTGGTCCCGGAACTGTTCCAAAGGTTAAAGACGGCAACCATATTTATCAAATTGGATTTGAGGAGCACATATAACTTGGTGCGCATAAGGGAGGGGGACGAGTGGAAGTCTGCATTCCGCACAAGATTCGGGCACATTGAATATCTTGTCATGCCCTTCGGACTGTGCAATGCCCCAGCCACATTTCAGCATTTTATTAATGACATATTCCGAGATTATCTGGACATTTTTATGGTAGTTTACTTGGATGACATCTTGATCTTTTCCCCTTCTCTGGAAGACCATAGGGGTCATGTCAGAAATGTGTTGGAACGTTTACGCCAACACGGGCTGTATGCGAAAGCTGACAAATGCAGCTTCGAGCAGCACAGCATTGCATTTTTGGGGTTGATCATCTCCACCACGGGGGTTGCAATGGATCCCCAAAAGGTCTCGGCAATCTTAGAATGGCCAGTACCCACAGACAAGACGGGCGTACAACGCTTCATAGGATTTGCCAACTTTTACTCTGACGTCACCACGCCAAGTCGGCTTTTATATGGCGAGTACAGCTAGTGTGCGGTGCACACAAGTAGATATGCATTAAGACTTGTTTTAATTATTTAAATGTGAGTGCAATAAAATGGTTATGCAATAAAGTGTTTTATAAGGGTAAAGCACTATCTTTTGTTCCTTTTTTCTGGCATTATATGTGTGGAGACTTCTGGAGTGGGTCTAGGAGGATTATTCCCCTTGGAGGTGAGAAGGAGGAAATATCCATCCATCCATACATCCACAGATCTGCATAGGATAGTAATGAGAGGAGAGACACCAGGTGGATAATCAGGAAATCACGCTGTGAACACATTCAAAGAAGGTGGTGAACATCAGTGCACATTTTATCTTTTTAGGATAAACAGCTTGTTTAGCCTGTATTTTTGGGCTAAAAATGGAGGGGAGCGCATAATTGAGCTTCATATATACCGCAATCATCTATATGTTGGAGTGAATTCACCCATTTGTACCTCTCAGAAAAGGAGGATTTTCCTTTATTATTGATATTGGACACATAATGATGTTACTACACTAAAATTTCTCTATATCCCAAAAGGGATCATTTGGGCATTTTTGTGTGTTTGGACGGTATATTGTGAGGACACACACTGTTTTTTGTAGTTTGTATCGATGTGGGAGCGCAGCACAGTTATTTATTTTTATATAAATTTCATTTGGGTGCAGTGTTGTCAGTTAAAGTAACGCAGTGCCTTATTGCAAAATATGGCCTGATCAGGAAGGGGGGGGGGGGTAAATCTTCTGGAGGGCAAGTGGTTAAAAGGATAAGTTCATCTTTTGAACAAAAATAATAAATGCACATTTTTTTGCATTTATTATTTTTGTCTGCACGAACCTGGAAAGCATTGCACCAGTGATTAGCAGATTGCTGGCGCAATGCAAGTCTCCTGCAGATTTGTCAGTATATCTGCTTGCCCGTATAGGATGTAGAAGCAAGCAGATAATACTGACACTGAACTACCAAGGCGCTCAATAGAGCCGTGATAGTTAATTGAAAACTACAAGCCTACAGCTGCTAAGGCTGTTGGGACTTGCAGTTTATTCATTTACATAGGACTGTGAATGAATGACGTAGCGGTGTGGGCGGAGCCCCGCACATCTGCGCTGTTTTTAAATCTGACATAGTATGGAGAACTTCTCCCCTTACTTCTGTCAGAGGGAGGGATGGCAGCAGGTCGCAGCTGCAGCATTAAAAACATTTTATATGTTCCACTCTAAAAACGGGTGCAACATGTTCCCAAAAATGAAAGTATCCTTTAACCACTTCACAACTGCGCCATAAGCCGAATGACGGCTACAGCACGGTTATCTAGTTCTGGGAGGACATCATATGACGTCCACCCAGAACGTGCTTCTCACGCGCCCCCAGCAGCGCACACCCGGCATGGTCTGTGATCACTGTGTCCTACAGACACAGCTGATCACATGACAAGGTAAAAGGCCAATCACAGAGAGGGAGGGGCTGGAACATGGCTGCGGCCTGACGCCAAGAACAGGAGCTCCCAATGCCAATAGTAGAGTGATAGCGTTACCGGTCCCTCTCCAGCTTAGCCCTCAGCGTGGTGTGTTGCAGGCGGAGGGGGGAGTATCCACATGACGGGGGAAGAGTGCCCTCGAAGATGCAGTGTGCAGGAAGGAGATCAGTGTGAGGCACGAGTGAGCGGTGGTCATTGAAGTAGCATGCCGGGAGTTATGACAGGAAGCAGGCAAGACTGAGTACAGGACAGCCTCAGCCCCACTACCCACAGAAGGTGACCCCTCCATATTACCTTGGATCAAAGACCCCCAAGTGAGTGTGACACCCCCGCTTGTAAAAGAACAGAAAAGGCTGAGTAAGAGCTGCCCCCCCCCCCTTGTGGGACATGGACTGTGGGGGGTGAGCGCCGTTGACTAGTAGCAAGCTTGTTTCCTCATCCTATGATCTTATTAACACAGTGCCCGCGCTGGGGTGGACATTAAAAAGGAAAGGAACAAGGAAAGGTGAGGGGTCACCTAGCGGGTACTGAAGAAAAGGAGTGAAAGTAGTAAAAAAGGAATGAAAGGATGTATATTATCTGAAACCTTTGTTTCCGGGGTGTTATAGTTTAATGGGAGGAAGGAAGGAATTGAGCACTAGCCCAGAGTACAACTTGCAATCTACCAAGGGGCTGGAATTATAGTGTAAAGTGATGAGGGGGAGGACTGATAACAGCATTGTAACAAAATGAAGATCAGATCAGTTAAAGGAGGAGGGACAAAAAAACCCCAATCTTGTACAATAAAGAAATATATGCCCCCTTGGGGAAAAAAAGCCGGAAGGTCATGGCCCTGAGAGACAACTGGGAGTAAAGTGGAAAAAAAGACCAAGGAAACAATACTCAAACTAGAATATCATTAGGAGTATCAAACCTGGACCAGACTGAAGAGTTAAATAATATGGAGAGTGGAATAAATTCTAGAGATAAAGAGGAACAAAAGAGGTTAAGTTTACAAATACCTACCAAAATGGAAATAACGGAGATGTTCACAAAATTAGAGCACGTTTTAAAGAGGGAACTGGCTATATTACATAAAGATCTGGGACAAGTATTATCTAGGTCACGGGTGTCAAGCTGGTGAACCCAGAAGTAAAACATGGAGAAGTGGGACTGCAAATCTTTGTGGACATAGCAGTAGAGACTCTAATTAGAAGCAGAGTGCTAAAACCACTATTGGACTTGATGCGCAAAGGGAATGTACAATATAGCTGGGGATACCCAGCATGCTTGTTTGGATGGAGGGAGAGACAGTCAGCAAGGCTAAGGTTCCCAGATCTAAAGCCCTTATGTGAAAAAATGGACTTGCAGATAATAGATATTCCAGGATGGTCTCAAGGGACTAAGGAGAGTATAGAATTATAGTAGTGGTTTGGTGCTCTCTGGAGTGTTTTTTCCCCCTTCTCTCTATACATAGGCTATAAAAGGTGGGCACAGCTGGGGGAAAAACGGAGGGGGAAGGGATCCGAAAATTGAGAAGGGCATTGGGAGGCTTAAAATAACATTGGTCATTTTCAAAGTAGGAGATACTGGTCCTGATAGGTGTAGATGATCCAAGTCTTACCCCGAGAAGGGATAGAAGGTGGAAAATATATAGTTGGAGAATAGAAGAAGAGAAGAGATGAATATATGTAATTGTATAACATACAATGTGAAAGGATTGAATACCCCAACTAAAAGATACGATTCTTAAGGAAATCCACCAATATTTGGCGGATGTTGTGTTTTTACAGGAGACACATGTATCTCAAGATACATAGGTTATTTTCTAAATATTATCCTACTTGGTTTTATGTGGACTTGCCTATTAAATGAGCAAAGGGGGTGGCAATTGGGATAGCAAAAAGTGTCAGCTTTACTGTAGAAGAAAGAGTGGTAGACCCAGGAGGTCGGTTTCTGTGTTTGAAGGGGAAATTACAAGTAGAATGCACACTAGTGAATATCTACTGTCCTAATAAAATTCCCGATGGTTTATATGGAGGGTGTATTGAAAAGCCTTATGGATTTTTAAGAAGGGTCAGTTGATTGTGGCTGGAGATTTAAATTTTTGTTTGGACCCATGGTTGGACACGTCTTCACGTGGGAAGGAGGGAAGGAGGTAGTAGTCTAAAATCAATTTAAAAAAAGGCTTTACCAAACGTCAATTGATGAACACATGGCGAATTAAACATCCAAGGGATAGGGACTACACCCACTTCTCGCTGGTGCATGGGATGTATTCAAGGTTGGATTATATAATAATAGAACATAGATATCTGGAATCCTTGGTAAAGTCTAATATTAAATAATGTCATTATCAGATCATGCACCTGTTACAATGAGACAAAAATGGGGGAATGAAGAGAATAGAAGTAATATGTGGAAATTAAATGAAACACTTATACAGGATCCAGAGACGGAGATAAGAATAGGGAATGCGATGAAGCAATATTTTATGCTCAACGAGACGGCAACAATATCGGAAGCACATAAGGTATATATTAGGGGCATTCTGATCTCAATAGGAGCCAAAAAAAGAAAGAAAGGGAGAAGAAAAGAAAACTATAAACCAAGGAATTATATGACTTAGAACAACTACATAAAAATAAAATAGATGAGGAGACACAACAGAAGATAATTTTGAAAAGAGAAGAATTGAAGGATAGTATGGAACAGGAAACTAGAAGAGTTTTTAATAGGGTAGATAAAGAAAGATATCAGTGGGGGAATAAAACAGGAACATATTTATTGAGAAGAGTAAGAGAAAGGAAACCAAGAAATTATATAGAGAAAATTAAAGATGAAAATGGTGAAATGGTATATTCAACCACTGATGCTGCCAAAACGTTCCAAAAATATTATAGTAAGCTATATGATAAAAAGAAGTCTAGTAACCCGAAAGAATCAGAGAGAGAAAGAAAAAGAAAAATGCAGCTATATGTAAAAGAGGCGGGATTGCCCAGGCTAGAGGAGGAGAGGTTGTTAGCCCTAGAAAAACCAAATCTCACAGGAAGAAATCAATGTGGCATGGAGAAGTACAGCATCAGGAAAGATTTCTGGACCTGACGGTTATACGTTGAGATACTGTATGAAGTTTCAAAAACAGCTTATGCCCAAATTGTGCCATTATATGAATGCATTGGGAGAGGGTATGGATATGAGGGAGGAGTCATTGCAGGCATATATTACAATTATACCAAAAGAGGGGAAGGACCCATCCTAATGTACTAGCTATAAACCAATATCACTTTTAAATATAGATACGAAACGGTATGCAAAGGTTTTAGCGAATAGGATGAAGGAGATGATGTTGGATTGGATACATTTAGATCAAGTGGGATTTGTTCCAGAGAGGAAGGGAAGAGAAAATGGAATACGATCATTGCTTCTTTTGCAAAAAAGTAAGAGAGAAAAAAAGGGTTCGGCGTTGGCAGTGTAAATCGATGCCGAAAAAGCCTTTGATAGGGTTGATTGGGGGTTTAAGATGGACACATTGGAAGTATTAAGAATCGGACACAGGGTGATTCAGTGGATAAAAAAATTGTATAGTCTTCCATCAGCAGCGGTGAAGGTCAATGACTCATCACAATTTTTTTAAATGTGTAACGGGACAAGGCAAGGATGCCCTCCATCTCCACTGCTTTTTGTTATCTCCCTGGAACAATTTTATGTTACGAACCCTAGAGTAACATTGCCCAACCTAATGAAGATTTTGAAACATTACGGTGAATTATCAAACTTTAAAATTAGCCCCTCAAAATCAGAGATATTAAATATCACAGTTACAAAGTTAGAAAAACAGAGCTTGCAGAAAGCCTTCCCATTTGTATGGAAAGAGAGAATTACGGTTTTTTTTAGGAGCTTACCCCTTCCTTGAAAAATCTCTATCAAATAAATTATATTTCATTAATAAATTAAAGGAAGAATTGAGGAAAATATCTGTAGAGTCACTCTCATGGATGGGCCGAATAAATATCATAAAAATGGTTATAGTTCCGAAGATCCTGTATAGGTTCCACATGCTTCCAATATATTTGCCGGAGTCCTTTTTTAAGAGCATAAGAGGGATGATAAGTAAATATATATAGGTAAATAAAAAAACAAAGGCTAGTTATGAAGTATTACATAGAGATAGAGTTAATGGAGGTTTAGGTGTGCCAGATTTTAGGAGATACTACCATGCTGTGCTGATTTCACGAATAGCAGAGTGGATTCATAATACAAAAGGGAGAATTTGGTAAAATAGAAAATACACTAAGCGGGTCACAGTTAGATAAAATTATATGGCTTCCTTAACAATATCAAATCTTTTCGGAAAATACAAGCACTTTAAATGCAGAATGTTATAAGAGAATGGGATAGAATTCATAAGCAAATGGGATGGGAATACAACTCACTATTAATACCATTGGAAGGAACAGATTTCTTTCCTATGGGGAAAGAGGGTATTGCAGGTAGATGAATAAAAGATAAAAATGCACGTTTGAAGGATATCACTGAAAATGGGGAGTTACTTTCTTTTTCGGAATTAAAAAATAGGAATTTTTTTTTAGTTTAGATGAGTGGCGGTACCACCAACTGAGGTATTTTGTAACAACTCTCCCGCAGCCATTGATGGCGGTGGAGAGCATGTTCTCATTAGAATGTTTTTTTTAGTCAAGAAACAATACATAAACATGTAACTTCTTGTATTTATAAGATCTTTACTAAATATCGGGATCTGTATCTCCACCGTACCTGGAGAAGTGGGAAATAGAGCTTGGATCAAAAGGAGCAAGATAAAAAAGAAAATATTCAGATTGGCACACAGTGCTGTAAATATGTGTCAGGGCTCCGGGAATGACCAGAGGTGTGTGGACCAACACAGGGAAAGACAGACTTCAGGTATAGCGTGTAAAACAAGATAATTTATTAAGGACAAACACAAACATAAACACAGTGCAACAAACCAAACCCAAAGCTAACACAAATACATACAACAAGGTGAAACAAACCCAGTGAGAACACCTTGCCCGCCATTGTGGCCATTGTCATTTTTCTATGCTTTTTAGATACATGCTTCGTCTGTGAGTACGTTTTCATTATTTCATTCCTACAATAAACCTTGGATAATGCACTAGGTGTGTGCGCCACCTGTTTTCTCTCTATCCAGTGGCTGATTTCCCCGTCTGAGGAGGGCTGCACCCCTGGAGCATTTCCTTTGGTTGTCGCTGTCCTGGTACCCTTGGCTTCCCTTTTGGCTGTGCATATCCTGAGGCGCTGGAGAGTACATACGATATCCTACATAAGTTGTACCTGTCTATCTGCAGTCTTCTCTACATCAAAGTGTTGGATTTATAAAGCTTGTCTGAGAGTTCAGAAAAAAGGGGACGGAGTGCTGAAATTACAATCTTCAGAGCTCAGTGAGGAAAGCTCTGAGAGATAATTGTAGGGAAGAAACACACACCCCCCCCTTCACAGAGCACACTGGGACAGAGCTGAGGCTGTCACTCTGTTGAAGCTTCCTCCGCTGTCACTTTTTTTATCTTGGTGTCAGGAAAACTTGTTAGAAGTGATTCATGCTGATAGAAAAGTAATGAAGCCGCAGACAGAAATTACACTTAAGCTGGCCATAGACGGTTGGAATCTCCTGCTGAACCAGCTGAGATTCCTACCATGTATGGGCAGGCTGGGTGTACACATGTTGATTAATCAACTTGGGTACAACCAGCCTGCTGGATGTTGCATGCGATTATTGCTAGTGGCTGTAAGAGCCACTAGCAATAATCACTGCCTTCGTCTGGCAGGGAAGCCCACCCCAGGGATGCCCCCCCCCCAGGGATGCCCCCCCCCTGTTGGGAGAACACATTGGCTCTGCTTGAGGGATTCCCGTCAAAACGGTCTGTGCTGATGGGGGAATCAAGCACATTTCTTTCCTGTTGCAGGAAAGAATTTGCACCATCTATGGCCTGGCTAAGATCTCCTAATTGAGACAAGTACACTCTATAGATGGATATTCTTTGTTCGTATTTCTTGTGTGTTAAGGTTTATAAACCACTTTAGGTTACATCACTTGAAACAAAATCTTACTGCATATTGCCTCCCAAAACCAGAAAGAAGGAACGTACCTGACAAGCAGACTGTTTTCCAGTGGAGATAGTTGAGTAGCCAAGGTAAACCAGTTTTTGAATTCTGTCAATGAATCACAAGTGAAATTCTGAGGTTTGACAGCGTAGAAGTATTCCTCATCTCTCTCATCTATATACTCACACAGTTCTTCTTCTTTACTGAGATTGAATCCACATTTGGTTTCTACTTCTTTGCCTGGACTAGTGAATTTGCACAAGTAGCCAACATTACCATACCAGCTATTTCGTGACTTCCACAGGGCTGAGACTGCTTCACTTGGGTGCATTAGAAACAATGTTACCACTACTTTACCTTCCCAAAATAAGGTAAAATGAACATGGTATGTCCCATTTTTAAAGTCTTCAATCCTTCCTGAAGCTCCCGATTGTATATTAGGATTGTGAATCATTGCTCTCAGATAATCTCCTCCATAGGTTTTCTTTTTGCCTGTATAATCATATGCATCAAGTTGTACTATTAATGTGTCTCCAACACAATATTTTTCTTTGGGGTTTTGTATGAACATTTTGCTTTTTTTGGCACTTGTTGTGTTGTCAGTATGGTCAAAAGTCACTTTAGGCATCATCTGATCTATATGGTTGAATATCTCATTCACCCGCTTCTGAATTTCTGATTCTTTTTCTATTTTACTGACTGTAGATGTATGGGTCTCTATAGTAGCACACTATAAAAGCAAAAAAGCATCAAATAATTAGACATTACAAAGTGAATACTGTATATGCAAATTACAGAATTTCAGCAAAATTGTAAATTATAATAGCATTCAGGAAAACAAAAAATGGTCAAATATGAAATACAATAAATAGAGAGTTATGAGCTGTCACAGAAACCACAATGACTTGGGCTCCTGGAGGGGCCTGGGGCCAGCCTCCTTCCCACCGATTATGGACCCAGGACTAAGGAGATCCCCACTTGGGGGTACAAGGAACCTTCCCCCCAACCAAGAGGGTTAGATCACTTCCCTGGGTACCTGCCTGGCCATGAATTATACCAGCTACCCTTTCCATGCAAAAAAAAATGCTGGAGGGATGGCTTCTGAGACCCCTTAGCATACCGTGCATAGTGGAACTATTAACCTGGAGCAATGTGTTATGTGCAGGGGGTGAATTCCAGCTTTTGTGGAGTTAAGAAACTATTTTTTGTTGCAGGTTTCCTGGCATCAACTATTGTTTTCTGTAATTAGGGTTAGATGGTAAGCTTCCACTTTGTTTAATCACCTCCAGAGTCCAAACTGCTAGGTGCTGGGAAGGAATCCATTGTTTTCTTGTGTTTGATTTTTTCTTTGTTTATGTAATGTCATTTTCTCTTTGGACTTGTAATGTGTGCCATACCTGTCTATGGGGGAGGTTTTTATGTGTAAATGCTGTGTGTTAATAAAGTCAGTCCTGTTTTATTTTTACATTTGTGCTTGGTGTAAATTTACTATATTCTGGTTCAAGAGTAGAGGAAGCTGTAGTTTGGTGGAGATGCATCCATGTCAGGCAGTACATCACATGAGCGATTCTGGGTTCACTACATATCAAGGGCTGTGGTGAACTGGATGCAATTTTTTCACATGCTCAGTTTAAATTGTGTCTAGGTTACCTAAATTGACTTATCCTTGGAATGTCACAGTTGCCTTTTCTGGTTCAGCTGCCTTTTCTGGTTCACCGAGACATGGGTTGTGTGCACTAGCGGTGGCTACAGCATTGTATTTCACTTACTAAACATATTTATTTATATTTTGTATTCACCATAGTAAGCGCTTAAGTTATATTTATAATTTACCTAAATTGACTTATCCTTGCAATTTTACAGCTGCCTTTTCTGGTTGTTTGTTACAGCACAAAAATGTTTATTTTCCTTCTGCTGAATAAAAGACGCATTGGGTTACTTCTTTAACACCCTGCTATAAATGTTGGATGCAGGATGTTGAAGCCAACACAAGATGGCAGTGTCCTGCAGAACAGCGACAGTCTCATGCAGAAGAACTGTTCTATGGAACTTGTATGCTGAATCTCAGGACTCTACTGAGGAGCAGTGCAATTAGAAACTACATTTCCCAGAGGAGCTAGCATATATATCATTTATATATATTCATTCTTCTTCACATCTACTTACTAGTGACCTGTGCACCTAAAGGAACATAATACCAGTTCATTGCCACTTTCAAGGGGAGTGTTGTTTCTTCTTTGCCTTACTGCATTGTTCTTCAGGGAATCACTATTCACACCTTTCCTCATTGTGCACCAACTGGGCCCCATCACACCCGCAGAAGTATCTTCATTGCACTTAAAGGGGACATTGGTTACTTTAGGGGTTCAGGCTACATCCCTGAGGGCCCAGAGTGAGCTAGTCTTGCCTGTTTGATAGTTCTCATTGCTCACTGGGGACTATAAGGTCACCTCAGGTTGAAGGGATTGGGTCAGTTCTGAAAAGCAGGCCTGCTAACAATATTTGTGGCTTCATGATAAGTTTTGTCTTTGCTTTGTTTAAAGTTAACACAGGTAACAACTGATCCCGCATAGGCTAATTTTCTTTATGCTGTGTAACCAAGCTACATTTAAATCTGGTATAAACCTCTTATCAATTTACTCCAATCAGTACGCGAGTTCATTTCCTGGAGGTAATCTAATCTGGTTAAGAGTGGTGTCAGCAGGGGTTGGGCTTTCAGAAAAGGGTCCAGAGCAACAGGGATCCCAAAAATAATCTAGCAACTCCTAAGGTGGTAGTGTTATACTTCATTAACCTGGCAGTTTTCCCACTGTGACATCATTTTCATTAGGACAGAACATTGTTAAGTTTGGTGACATAAATTTTTTTGTATTATTTCATGTATGTTACAAGGTGGAAATGTGGGGGCATATACTAAAATACAACACAGCCACTGTTGTCCTGCTAATTTCAGTTACATATGAACAAACTTCCTTTTCTTTACCTTTATCAGGTATTATTGGGGATGTTATTTATGCATTTTGTAGCTTTAGTTAGAGTGTGGCCTGAGAATTGTTTGCTGTTCTACAACTATCTAACTGAATAGTGGTATTCTACTGATCTCTCTATCCCTTTTGGTTCTTCCACCTAACAACCACAAACCAGCCAAAAACATAGCTCCATGCTAAGTGCCTTCATGTTTACATCAACCTTATTGTTTAGTGGCAGAAGGCCGTACATAATGTCACAATACACAGGTACAGGGGCGTCCCTAGGGTTGGTGTTACCCGGTGCAATAACACCCCCTCTGACGATACCCGCAGAATGGATCAGATCTGCGAATTGAGCATAATGGAGCATAATCCATTATGCTCCCCAATCCGCAGATCCAATCCATCCTGCTGGAATCCTCGGCTTTCTTTACAACTTACCTTTTCGTGGAGTGGGTCCGGTGTCACCTAGTATAGGTTGCATGCCGACAATCCCAGCAGGTTGGTTTGAATCTGCGGATTGAGCATAATGTATCGTAGTCCGATCCCTTATGCTCCCCAATCTGCAGATCCAATCCATCCTGCGGGGATCGTCGACATGCAACCTATACGGGGTGACACCGGACCCACTCCACGAAAAGGTAAGTTGTAAAGAAAGATGACAATCCCCGCAGGATGAATGGGATCCATTCTGTGGGGACCGTCAGCTTGCTTTACAACTTACCTTTTTGTGGAGCGGAACCGGTGTCACCCCGTGCAGTAGGTGTAACCCGGTGCGGGCCGCATCCCCCGCACCTGCCTCGGGACGCCACTGCACAGGTGTGAGACCTGGCAGCTATGCATAGTAAAGTTGATAGCCGCTCACACATCATTCAAAAAATGATTTAAAGCGGTATTAAACACACAAGCAAACATGTATTATATTGCAGCTCACCCTTTCTTACATGTGATGGCTGCATTCATTTTTCTTTTTTAGGCTTTCTTTCTTCTATTTTCATTTGGTGATTCAGTCAGTAAGTCTGTTGTTTTTCAAAAGAACAAGCTCTCCAGCATAATGTACTGCTTAGGTGTTTTTCACACTTGCTGTAAACACGGATGCTGAACAAATGTGCATTTTTTTCTTTTGTGAACAAGGTCTAACATGCAGTAAATGAGTATTTATGGTGCCTTCATAGTGCATTACCATAGGCTTGAATGGAAGAATTTGAGATGCTTCGACTCCTTCCAAACTCAACATTTAGCTTCATTTTTGAAGTGCAGCAATGTGACACAAACGCTTCATGTTTGATAATATGGACAGTGGACAGAGCTGTTCATATTATCAATTTACAAACTGCTTTACTAGGTGTTTGAGAAGCATACAAAATGCACCTCAAATGCCTGCTTTTAATGCCAGTGTGAACAGGGCCTTACAGAGATGAGAAAACCATATAACACTAAAAGGGGTGCTTACAATAATCAGCTTTTGTTTATCTAAAACCTTTACCCTAAAAAATAAACTGTTTGCTGTAACTGCTTATAAAAAGTGAAGTGTTAGTTGCAGTTTGGCTTCGGTTTGTTAGTGTATTCAAATCTGCAAGTAAATCTAACAGATCCTCTCCCAGACTGACAATGCTGCAGGCCAAAGGTGTCTATGTTGCTCCTTCAGTGGGGGCTCTCTGATACAGGAGGTGAGTTACTGGCCAGCTCACCAGGTGAAAACAAAGAAAAAAAGCCTAAAAAACTAATACTAATGCAGCCACCACATCTAAGCATTGGTAAGCTGCAATATATTACATACTTGGTTTTGGGTTTAATATCCCTTTGATGTTAGCAGAACATTTGTGCTGCCCGCACCATCACTTTAGAATGACTTGTCACTTGATCATTGAAGCTATGAGAATATGGATATGGGGATTTCTGTTTTCCATTTGCAATAATAGCAGCTGGTAATCTAACAGATATGAACTGTTGGGGATTCGCCACAAATATTTCCCCATCTTTTTAGGCTTCAGCATACTATCTGTAATATTTGTATTTGTGAACATCAATCTCAATACCCTTGGGGTGGGCAGCCGTCCATTTCTGGCACACATATAATAGGCTGACTAAAGATATCACATCTGCTGGTTTAAAGGGCTGATGACTGCTTGCCATTTTTTTCCAGTAGGATGAAATGTTTGCAATATGTGGAGATGAGCAAATCGGCTTGAGTCTGGTTCACAGTCTTTGTTTAACCTCCCTGGCGGTATGATTATTTCAGATATTTTTGGTGCTGAAAGCGGTACCATTTTTTTGCATGGAAATATGTAGTTTTTTTATTGTAGGCTGTAATTTAGGAATAACTCACTGAAATCTGTCCGAACAAGAGTCTAGTAAACATTCCGGATATGATAAAACTTGAAACACTAAATCATAAATTATAATTTAATAAATACTCATAAAAAATATAATAATAAATTTAATTCAATAATATATTCAAACCAAAAACACTGAAATTTGAAATAAGAGCGCCAAGTTTGCACATCGCTGAGCAAAGTCGCAGAATCATTTTCAGTGCCTGATGATGAATTTCCCCACGAATCATTATCACTCAATTCTGCAAGTAGTTCTAATTTACTATCGCTGTTCTCTAGCCGGTCTAAAATCGCTTTTGACATAAAGGGGTTTATTTACTAAAGCTGGAGAGTCCAAAATCAGACTCCCTTCTGCATAGAAACCAATCAGCTTCTAACCTCAGCTTGTTCAATGAAGCTTTGGCAATGAAACCTGGAAGCTGATTGGTTTCTATGCAGAAGTGAGTCTGATTTTGCACTCTCCAGCTTTAGTAAATAAACCCCAAAGGGACGCTTTTTGGACGCCATGGACTTTTCTAAGTTTCCAGGCAGAAAGAACAGTTAAAATGCAGGCAGGGCACAGGACAAAGCAGTAGGGACAAAATGTATGTGAAATTCTTTGAAACAGCAATGTTTTACTATGTAATAATTGTTTTAAAAAAAAAGTCATTTTTTAAAATTTTCAAATTTGCCACCGGTGCCCGTACGTCCCGACGTCACAGGCGGAACACGGAAGCCAGATGCCGGCATCGGCCGGAGGAGATGGCCGGGGACGCTGCAGGGGACACATCATGGGAGCAAAAGACAAGGTAAGCGCTGCAGGGAATCCCTGTGCAACGCTGCATGGTAAGCGCGAGTGCAGCTTGGGGTTACCACTTTTGGTACTGAAACTCTACCCCGAGCTACACTCGGGAAAACCGCCAGGGAGGTTAATCAAGTTTAGGTGGACAGCAAGCAATTTTCTCTTTTAAGTGGTGTGCTGGCCCTTTAATGTTTAACAAAAAAAAAGTAAATAGACATAGAAGGACATTTACTAAAACTGAAGTGTGCAAAATCTGGTGTGGCTCTGCCTAGAAACCAATCAGCTTCCAGCTTTTATTGTCAAAGCTTAAAGCTTTACTAAACCCTGGACCCTGCATTCACTATATCTGGTCTCTCCAGACCCTGCATTCACTATATCTGGTCTCCCACAGTACACAGAGCATGGAAATGCAATTATTTTGGTAAATATAAACTGCTAAATACCTTTTCTCATCAGCAGCTAGAGCAGTCTTGTGACTTCTATTAGTGTCCAGCACAGCACTTCGTAAAGCTTGTAGGAGGAGTTTTCTTTATGCTCTATGAGAATGCAGATTGGCCCTGTGCTGATCACATGCACTCTCCCAAGAAAAAAAAAAAAAAAAACACCTCTCTAGCAATACACACCAAACTGAGCATGTGCAGAGTGTCTCCACAAGATATATTTTTTCAGGAGATAAGAGGGAGACTCTGGAAGGGGAGGAACAGAAAAGACAGGATCAAACAGCATTTTTAACCACTTGCTCTGCAGAGAATTTACCCCCCTTCCTGACCAGGCCATTTTTTGTGATATGGCACTGCATTACTTTAAACTGACAATTGTGCAATCATGCAACACTGCACCCAATGTAATTGATGTCGATCGCCGAGTATCACTGACAGGGGAGAGGTCTGTATGTAAACAATACAGATCTCTTCCCTGTCGGCTCCTGCACACTGCTTTGTATTGCTCTGTATAGCAGTGTCATTAGTACAGTGTCAGTGCTTTTTATTAGCACTGATCACTGTATTAGTGTCACTGGGGATGTCAGTGACAGTCAGTTCCTCCCCCCAATGTCAGATTGCCCGCTGCAGTCCAGCAATAAATCACTGACCACCATTACTAATATTTATATTCCAGTATATATAAACCACCATTTGTAGACACTATAACTTTCACGTAAACCAATTAATTTACACGTATCTGACTTGTAACAGAATACAAGCTTACATTTATGAGGACATTTTGATTTTTTTTTTTTTTTTTTTTTTTTTTACTTAACATGTTTAATAGCAAAAAGTAAACAATGTTTTTTTTTTGCCTCAAAATTGCTGGTCTTTTTTTGGTTATATTGCAAAAAATAAAAAATGCACAGCTGATCAAATACCACTGAAAGAAAGCTCTATTTGTGGGGGAAAAAATGACGTAAAGTTCATTTGGGTGCAGCGTTGCACGACCACATAATTGTCAGTTAAAGTAATGCAGTGCCATATCGCAAAAAATGGTCTGTTCAGGAAGGGGGGTAAATCCTCTGGAGGGCAAGTGATTAACTATGCACTTTAGCTTGTCCTGACTTCACACCCCTCTCCAGTCAGTCAGCTGCTCATCTACTACTGACTTTGACCAGTGCCCTGACCAGTGAAACCTGTTATCTACCAGTTATCTAACAGTTCTGCAGCTTCTACCTGCTGGTTTCCTTCTGCAATTTTAACACCAGCAAACAAATGACAGTGGTGCCTGTAACACACTATCTGTTATCACACCTGTGAACATGTACCCTAAATCTAAAATTAACAAACATGCCTAATATACATTTATACACATCTTATGAATTGAGGTGGGAGGTATGGTCTAGTGAAATCAGGGCGATAATAATGTACACAGCAAATAATACATAATAATTACTTTTTTAAAATCATATCAGTTTCATAATGTTACCTTTTTCAGTCTTTGATTGTAAATTAGGCTTAAGAGAAGGCATAATAGAGTAACCATAATTAGCAGACTCTTATATGTTAGTACATCTGTCATTCTGTCTGCTGAGAGAGAGGGAGAGAAAAAAAGATTGAAACGTGCTTGTTAAACATTATATACATGCATTTCTATGTTGAAACAAAAGAAATATACAAATAACACTTACAAGGTTCTTGGTTTCAACTGTTCTGTAAAGAGTTCCTTCAATGTCTGTGGGACATTCAGATTCAGGTACAGAGTGATGGTTAGACTGTCACAATCACCAGAAAAGGGTGTGTACTCACCAAAGCTGCAAATACTTTAACTAAAACAGTGCATTCTGGGATATGAATATTAACATAGTCTTTTAAAGTCGCTAAAGCTGTTTTACTTGTTGCACTTGCATTAGGAAACAACAGGTTAAAAATGTATAGCTATTGATCACCGAGTCAGCTATAGAGCAGAAAACAAATTTCCACTTATAATAAACAGTGTATAGGGGATTTTGAAAAATAAAAATGCACTTTTTTTGCCTCCTCACAAAAAAAATGGACACACGTTTGGAAGAATTAACATATCACATCATGCACACTTATTGGAGCAAATTTATGAAGCAGTGACTTTGAAATTCACCAAACATTTACAGAATAAATTACTGTAGTTTAAAACACACTATAATTCACCTGCAGTGAATGTTTGCTGAATGTCACATTCACTGCTTTATAAATATACCAGTTAAATGTGTATTATGAAGTTTGGTTGTATATTAATTTCTTACGGTATTTGTTTTTTTGACGTACAAATACAAACATGGGGGACAGTCTTTATATTCATATACAGTCAACAAAATCAGTTTTGGGCTCATGTACACTGCAGCTGATAAACTCATGTTCAGGAGATTTTCTGCATTTTTTTCAGCAGCCCCTGAACTCTCCCTAATGTTTTCCTATGTGTCCATGTATACATCGTCGTTTACAGGCAGTTGAGTTTACAGTCATTTTTTCGAACGCACCAAACTTGCATTCAGGAGTAGATTTTATCAGAGTTTCAAACTCTTCCATGTTGAGATGCTGTCCAGAGCCTTTTTTCATCATGATAAATGCATGCAAAGCGTTTTCCCAGTACTCAAATGGACCTGCTACACCATACTTTTGAGAAAATATGTTAGACACTGCTGCAATAATTTCTGCACAGAAATGAGCTGTAACACATCCAAACATCACAAAAAAAAAAAAAAAGACAGCTAATCGCAACAAATACTGCTCTCTCTGCTTCTGCTCTCTCTATTTGTCTCAAAATGTCTGAAATAGTTAATTTCTTACTGTTTTTTAGTGCATTTTGGGCATTTTGCTGAGGTTATCTTTAAACGCAAACGCTCATAAATGCAGTATGCAAAGGCGGCTAAACAGACATTTTTTAACCTACGTTTTCCTGCAGTCAGTTTCCGTCATTCAGAAGTGTCCCGTGTACATGGAACCTTATCAGCATTTCAAAAGCCAAACGCTTGTAAATGCATGTAAACGTGGCTAACTGCGTTTATAAGCGTTTGCGTTTACAAGCATTTTTTGACTGGTCCATATCCAGGACACAATTCACTTAGCGGTATCCGAGTATGCGGTAGGATACCGCATAGCATTTTTAAAAAAAACCCCATTTGAATCCACTAAAAAAGACTACTAAAATACTGCATGATTTTATCAAGTCATGCGGAATTTTAGTAGTGAAAAGCATGCATTAATGTTTCAGCTGTCAGCGGGGTTCCCACTGACAGCTAAATGAAGAAAGAATTGCTAGCAATTAAAAAATAATTTTAAAAAACTGCGTGGGGTCCCCCCTCCCATCCATACCAAGCCCTTCTGGTCTGGTGTGGATTTTGAGGGGAAGCCCCACGCCTCTTCCAAAAAATGACTTGGGGTTCCCCCCCAAAATCCATACCAGACCCTTATCTGAGCATGCAGACCGATAGGTCAGGAAAGGGGGAGGCAAGCGAGTCCCCCCCCGAACCATACCAGGCCACATGCCCTCAACATGGGGGGGTACTTTGGGTTATGGGAAGCTCCCCCCAAAGCACCTTGTCCCCATGTTGATGGGGACAAGGGCCCCTTCTCCACAACCCTGGCCGGTGGTTGTGGGGGTCTGAGGGCAGGGGGCTTATCAGAGCCTGGAAGCCCCCTTTAACAAGGGGGCCCCCAAATCCCACCCAACCCACGTGAATGAGTATGGGGTACATGGTATCGCTACCCATTCACAAAAGAAAGCTGTAGTGTGAAAAAAGACAGGAGTCATTGTTTGGCAAGTCCTTTAATAAAAGAATGTCCCCCGAAGTAGATCCAACATCAATCACGATGTCTGCCTCCACCGCTCCGAAGAAAAAAACCCCAAAATGCTCTGCTATCGACGCTGGCCCCAGGCCATCTACTCAGAGGCTGGTTTGACAGTTCTTAAATATGTAAGGGGCGGGGCCATCATGTATGTGACCCCACCCCCGTGTGACATCAGTGACCAGCATGCCCCTGTCACACGGGGGCAGAGTCAGACAGGTGATGTCCCCGGGTGGCCCTGCTCCTTACATATTTAAGAACTGTCAAACCAGCTTCTGAGAAGACGGCCTGCGGCCAGTGTCGGCAGTGGAGCCTTTTATTTTTTTTTATCTTCGGAGCAAACATTGTGATTGACGTTGGATTTACTTCGGGGAACATTCTTTTATTAAAGGACTTGTCAAAGAATGACTCCTGTCTTTTTTCCATACTACAGCTTTTTTTTTTGTGAATGGGTAGCGGTACCATGTACCCCATACTCATTCACGTGGGGGGGCCGGGATCTGGGGGCCCCCTTTTTAAAAGGGGCTTTCAGATTCCAATAAGCCCCCCACCCCAACAACTACAGCCCAGGGTTGTGGGGAAGAGACCCCCCATGTGCTTTTCCTGACCTGCCGGGCTGCATGCTCGGATAATGGTCTGGAATTTATTTTGGGGGGAAACCCACGCCATTTGTTTTTACATTTTGGCATGGGGCTTCCTCTCAAAATCCATACCAGACCCAAAGGGAACCCCGTTGACAGCTGAAACATTAATGCATGCTTTTCACTACTAAAATACCGAATGACTTGATAAAATAACTCATGCGGTATTTTAGTAGCCTTTTTTAGTGAATTTACTATTTTTCAGTGAATTCTGGGCATGGGGGAGGGTCTCTTGAACTTATCTTTTAAAAACTCTTCTAAACGTGCATAAACGCGGCTAAACGCGTTATGAAAACGCAGCTAAACTGACATTTTTTAACCTATGTTTTCCAGCAGTCAGTTTCTATCGTTCAGAAGAGTTTTCCAAATGCCCCATGTACATGAACCCCAAATACACCCCCATGATTGGAACAATCCCATAGCGAGCTGGAAGCAGTAGAAAAGAGACTGGCTCTGGTGATGCCTGGAGATGGCAGATGAAGAGCGTCGAGATCAAGTACTGGAAGAAGCAGAAGGGCCAGAGAACTTACCCTGGACAGGGGAAGATTGGCTGTCCGGAGCCCACCACAGTGCCACCTGAGTCAGATTGGTCCGATAGGGTGTCCGGTACCATCTGCGGATCAATAGGAGTCTGGCCAGGTTCCATTGAATGAAGCTGCAAACGTCGTGGGCAACAGCAGAGAGAGTCAGCTGGAGAAGAGAAAGAAGCGGGCACTTTATCGCCGCCCAGAAGAGGAAGTAGGCAGAGCAGACAAGCAGTTTTACCTGAAGTGGAAAGGGAGGCGGGGCGAGGCTGTCGATAGGCAACAACCTGAACACCGCAGAGCCGGGAAGTGCTGGAAATCAACGAGCTACCTGAGCCTGTGCAGGTCATTTCTTCTTTGTCCAGTGGTGGCAGCAAAGAACAGCACAGGGCTACTTTGGTTCACAACAATGAGGCAGGAACATCTAGTGCAGGTGGTGAGTTTAACAGCTTATTATTCAAGGTATTAGATTCAATTTTCAAATTAACCAGTAATTTAAACGTGAACAATACCAATTTAATGAACAATAGTTATTCCAATGTTTGGGCTACTAATGAAGGTAATACTAATTCAAGCAATAGTTTATTAAATGGCATAAGTGATATCGGTATGCAAAGAAAAAAATTACATACAAAAATTAATGTCAATAATTGTTCAGTACCTGAAACTTGTTTAAAAGAGGTTCTGCCATGTGAAATATCACCTCTGGGATATCATTTGTCAACTCGATTGAAAGATAAAACATGGAAAGGAGAATTTGTTGACATTTTGTCATTGTTACCTTCAGCAAATTAATTTACTGTCAAAATGGATAAAAAAATCCGACAAAAAAATTGATGATGACAGATGTAGACCAGTAGTGAGATCATTTCAAAACTGGTTACAAGCTTTTGTTATATATTTAAGTGTGTTGGGTAAAAAACACCCTGAATATTTTCGTGGGCTATTCCAACACTTGGAGCATGTGTTGGAAGCTTATAAAAAGATTGGAGAATTAAGGTGATATCATCATGATGAATCGTTCCAACAAAAGCAGTCTATTTATCCTTCTTTGAAATAGGAAATGAAGGATGTAGGTTTGTGGCTTCATTTAATTTTACCACAAAAACTGTAATTTCAAAAGTCTCAATCCTCTGCTGCAATCTCCCCTTATAAAAGGATACTGTTATGCATTTAACGAAAATCAATGGAAGTGGGCAGGGTCATGTAGGTACAAACACGAATGTTCACATTGTTCAGGACCACATGCATTACTTAAAGCAGAGTTCCAGCTGAAAAGAAAAAAGTCAGCAGCTACAAAAACTGTAGCTGCTGACTTTTAAAATACAGACACTTACCTGTTCCTAAGTCCACTGGTGTCCTGCCACTGCTTTCACCAGTAGTCTTCTCTCCCTGGCACTGGCATCTTTAGTGTGGGCACCTGGCTGTGACAGCTTGCGGCTTCACAGCCGGGTGCCCACCGCACATGCACGAGAAGCGCTGTGCTTTGTGAATGGCCCTGTAGTCTTCTTTATGAATGGTTTTCCTTTACCAATATTTTCAGGTTATGGTTGTAATATTGTAGATAATATAAAGTCTGTATATCAATTTCCCCATATTGTTAGAGAAAAATTAAAAATAATGATTAAAGAGGGGCGTATGGCAGATCCTTTTCTTAACCCCTTCATGCCTAAGGGTAAAACAAATCTAAATGCATAAGCACAATTTTGCAATGTTGACATGTGTTAGTAAAACCGTACATATCATCACAACTACTTTGTACATCCAGATGAATTATATTGTGTTTTTTCTCAGGAAAAAATGGGCTTTCATTTGATGGTAAATGGTAATGGATATCTCCTGATTTTATTTTTATTATCAAAGGAAAACTGGCCCAAAATAGTAAAAAAAAAACATTATTTAGCTGTATGTTTCTTGTTACTACCATAACCTACCACCAAAGAACAACCCAAAATAAATTCTCAAGCTCTTAACGATCGCAGCGATACCATATACAGTGGGGATCGAAAGTTTGGGCGCCCCAGCTACAAATTTGTATTAATGTGCATAAAGAAGCCAAGGAAAGATGGAAAAATCTCCAAAAGGCATCAAATTACAGATTAGACATTCCTATAATATGTCAACAAAAGTTAGATTTTATTTCCATCATTTACACTTTCAAAATAACAGAAAACAAAAAAATGGCGTCTGCAAAAGTTTGGGCACCCTGCAGAATTTATAGCATGCACTGGACCTTTTGCAAAGCTGAGACCTGCCAGTGTCATGGATTGTTCTCAATCATCGTCTGGGAAGACCAGGTGATGTCAATCTCAAAGGTTTTAAATGCCCAGACTCATCTGACCTTGCCCCAACAATCAGCACCATGGGTTCTTCTAAGCAGTTATCTAGAAAACTGAAACTGAAAATAGTTGACGCTCACAAAGCTGGAGAAGGCTATAAGAAGATAGCAAAGCGTTTTCAGATGTCAATATCCTCTGTTCGAAATGTAATTAAGAAATAGCAGTCATCAGGAACATTGGAAGTTAAAGCAAGATCTGGAAGACCAAGACAAATATCAGACAGAACAGCTCGCAGGATTGTGAGAAAAACAATTCAAAACCCACGTTTGACTGCACGATCCCTCCAGAAAGATCTGGCAGACACTGGAGTTGTGGTACACTATTCCACTATAAAGAGATACTTGTACAAATATGGTCTTCATGGAAGAGTCATCAGAAGAAACCTCTTCTACGTCCTCACCACAAAAATCATCGTTTGAACTTTGCAAATGAACATATAGACAAGCCTGATGCATTTTGGAAACAAGTTCTGTGGACCGATGAGGTTAAAATTGAACTTTTTGGCCGGAATGAGCAAAGGTACGTTTGGAGAAGAAGGGGCACAGAATTTAATGAAAAGAACCTCTGTCCAACTGTTAAGCATGGGGTTGGATCAATCACGCTTTGGGGTTGTGTTGCAGCCAGTGGCACAGGGAACATCTCACGAGTAGAAGGAAAAATGGATTCAATAAAATTTCAGCAAATTTTGGATGGTAACTTGATGCCATCTGTGAAAAAGCTGAAGTTAAAGAGAGGATGGCTTCTACAAATGGATAATGATCCTAAACACACCTCGAAATCCATGGGGGATTACATCAAGAGGCATAAACTAAAGGTTTTGCCATGGCCTTCACAATCTCCTGACCTCAACATAATTGAAAATCTATGGATAGACCTTAAAAGAGCAGTGCGTGACAGACAGCCCAGAAATCTCAAAGAACTGGAAGACTTTTGTAAGGAAGAATGGGCTACAAAAAGCGTTTACAAGCTGTGATACTTGCCAAAGGGGGCAGTACAAGATATTAACTCTGCAGGGTGCTCAAACTTTTGCAGACGCCATTTTTTTAGTTTTCTGTTATTTTGAAAGTGTAAATGATGGAAATAAAATCTAACTTTTGTTGACATATTATAAGAATGTCTAATATAATTTGATGCCTTTTGGAGATTTTTCCATCTTTCCTTGGCTTCTTTATGCACATTAATACAAATTTTTAGCTGGGGTGCCCAAACTTTCGATCCCCACTGTATGTGTATGTTACAGCCCAGAAACAATTCTGCACATTTTGGGGTTTTTTTAGGTTTTTTTTTTACCTAAAACACACTGACATTGACACTAACTGACACTGATACCAATTTTTTTAAATCCTGACCTTTGACCCTGACCTTTTGACATTGACCTTTGACCATGACCTTGATCTAAACAATAACCCTGGCACTGAACTACCGTATTTTCCAGCGTATAAGACGACTTTTTACCCCTTGAAAATCTTCTCAAAAGTCGGGGGTCGTCTTATACGCCGGTATACGGCATACTGACACTTTTTAGGGGGGGGCGCGGTGCCGCCGCCGCCCCCCCTTCCAACAGAAGGGACACTAAGTACAAGGGTGGGCAGGGGCTGCTGTTTCTTACCTGGCTCCGGTCCCACGACGATCCAGTCCAGGAAGCGCGGCTGCTCCTTCAGTTCGGCCACTGGATGTTCGCGCGGCTGCTCGGCTCCGCCTCCTCACCGGTGATTGGCCGCCAGAACTGTAGCTCAGGAAAGGCACACAGGCGGCCAATCACCGGTGAGGGGGGGAGCCGAGCTAACCACCGCGAAAATCGAGTGCAGGAGCGACCGGTAAGTGTTCAGTGTAGAGGTGCTGCTGCAACCACGTATGCTGGCTGCAGCAGCACCATACTAGAACAGGGTCAGCAAGTGTAATTGGTGTCAGTGGGAGGAATAGTGCCCCATCATTGGTGTCACTGATACTAATGATGGGGCATTATTCCTCCCACTGACACCAATGATGAGGCACTATTCCTCCCACTGACACCAATGATGGGGCACTATTCCTCCCACTGACACCAATGATGGGGCACTATTCCTCCCACTGACACCAATGTTGGGACACTATTCCTCCCACTGACATTATTGTTGGGACACTATTCCTCCCACTGACACCAATGATGGGGCACTATTCCACCCTCCACTGACACCAATGATGGGGCACTATTCCACCCCCCACTGACACCAATGATGGGACACCATTCCTCCCACTGACACCAATGATGGGGCACTATTCCTCCCACTGACACCAATGATGGGGCACTATTCCCCCCACTAATACTAATGATGGGGCACTATTCCTGCCACTGACACCAATGATGGGGCACTATTCCCCCCACTGATACTGGTACATCACTGGACTTTGAATAGTTATACCAGGATGATGCCTGCAGCTGTAGGCATCATCCTGGTATAACTATTCAAAGTCCAGTGATGTACCAGTACGTCGTTGGTCCTTGTTGGGTATATATGCTATGTTCTTTTTTTTTTTTTATGCAGCCTGTGGGCTGAATGAAAAAAGAGAAGAAATCTCTGCCAGAAAAAGTGTGTGATATACCCAATATTAGAATATACTGCTCTGCATCCACCCACTTCTAATGGTGGGTACACATTAGGTCGCACGGTGCCACATACGTCAATTCCAAGATTGTACAAATGTCTAAAGAGTGGCACACTTGAATAAAAATTTTCCATGTGGAAAAAGGATGACACCAAGTCCCAAACTATCTTGCCATTGCTCCTCATTTAGTCTGAGCATCTGGGGGCTCCACGTGACTATCTTTTCCCTTGTTAATCTGAAACTTATATATGTAGCCTGTTGCCCTCTCACAGGTCTTATATATCTTGACCCCATATCTGGCACACTTGCTGGGAAGAAATTGTTTGAATGCAAGGCAGTCAGAAAAATTAACGAGGGACTCATCAATGCAGATTTTTTTTGCTTGGGAGTATAGACATCTGCAAATTTTTGGTTAAGGTGATTTACGAGGGGCCGAATTTTGTGGAGCCGGTCAAATTCAGGGTCGCCCCAAGGACAACAGAGTGTGTTGTTTTTGAAATGCATACAACACATTATACTCTCATATCTATGCCTGGCCATGGCAGCAGACAACACGGGCATATGATGAATTGGGTCTGTGGACCAATACAACCACAAAAAATTTTACATTCGGAAACTGTAATGGGTTTCCATGCGAATGGTCTGGCAAGGTTTCAATTTGGATTGGTGGCAATAAATTGTGCATATAAATTGCTTTGATCCACAATCAATGAATACTGATCTTCCGTGAAAAACAGCTCACAAAAATCAAGGGTAGGGTAGTGAATGGGGGAAGTACGGGTGCTGCAGAATTTGTTGGCTGCCAATCGGGATTTGCAAGCCTTGTGTGTGAATTCTTGGTGGCTGTGGGACAATACTTGTGCTCGCCACCACACCAGCTTGTACTGCACTTATGGAACTCGCCACGTCACCAAGTGATACTGCAGTGCTGGTATGTGAAAGACCAGGATGTACTAGGCCGCTGGTGCTCGCCATTTCACCAAAAGGTAGAGCAGCACTAGTACTGGCACTCTGCTGCATATGAGAGTCATCAAAATTTACCGGCAAGTGCTAACAGAGATCAGGCCAGATCCTGCAAACGCTGCAGTGTCGTGTGCAATGTATCAAGTGACAGTGACCTACTGACACTGCTCTTGCAAAGAAAAAAGGGGGAGTTAATCGAAGGGGCTAATCGAAGGCGCTGGCAGGTGCCTGGGCTGATCCCACCAATGCTGTGTTTTTGGGGACACTATATTAATGTGAACTCTGGCATAGTGCTGATCTGATCAAAGATATTGATCCGCTCAGACACTATACTAGCAATGGAGGTTTATTGTGTATGAGCGTGTTCCTTGCAATCAAGTGGTTAAATGTGATTACTGGTGTACTGATGGGCAATCTGACGCTATCTGGGAGGGCCGTGAAAACCACAGGAGCACAAATCACGTATATATACGTGATTTTGCACACCCATGCCGCCCTGTAGCAGTATTTCTGCTATAGGGCAGTCAGGAAGCAGTTAAAGAATCTGTTTGCGTTATGGCACTGCGTTACTTTAACTGACAATTGCGTGGCCATGCAACGCTGCACCCAAATGAAATTTATGTCCTTTTTTTCCCAAGAACTGAGCTTTCTTTTGGTGGTATTTGATTGCCTGTGCGTTTTAAATTTTTGCGTTTAAAAAAAAAGAATAAGACCAACAATTTTGAGAAACAAAGAATATTTTGGACTTTTTGCTATTAAACATGTACAGTAAAAAAATTTAAAAATCAAATTTTGTTATAAATTTAGGTCAAAATGTATTCTGCGACATGTCTTTGCTAAAAAAAATTCCAATACGTGTAAATTAATTAGTTTACGTGAAAGTTATAGCATTTACAAATGGCGGTATAGATTCTGGAATTTTTTTATATACTAATAATGGCGGCGATCAGCGACTTTTGGTGGCGATCAGTAATTTATAGCGGGACTGTGGCGGGCATTCTGACACTTGGGGGAAATGACTTGGTATCACTGACATCCCCAGTGACACCAATACAGTGATCAGTGCTAAAAAAAAAGCACTGACACTATACTAATGGCACTGGGCAGGAATGGGTTAACATGAGGGGCAATCAAAGGGTTAACTGTATGATGGGAGTGTTTTACTAGGGGGCTGGGGGTGTGTTCTTCACTGTAAGCACACTGCTCTGGATGGCTCTGCTCAGGGAGGAGGACTGTTGGTGAACAAAGCAGCCCTCCTCCCTGTCAGTGATCGCCGGTAATCACCGGCCAGGACCAGGTGATTGACACCCGCAGCCGCAAATGGCCCCCTACCCGGAAATGCAAAATCACATATATATGTGATTTTGCACACCCGTGCCGCCGTGTAGCAGTATATCTGGTATATATGGTGGGTAAGTTGTTAAGGACTCGTGGGTGTATGCCATCCGGTTCAGGTGCTTTATTCACCTTTATTCTGTCTAAATGTCTTTGGATCATATCAATTGTGAGCCAATGTGGATCATCTGGAGCTGTGTCAATACCATGCCCATTATGGACTAGAGCTCTCCCATTCTCCTTTGCATACACAGAGCTGAAGAAGGTATTAAATACATTTGCCTTCTCTTTGTCCCCAGTCACCCACTCTAGATTATTTTGTAAAGGGCCTACATGCTCGGACCGTACCTTTTTACTATTAATATATTTGTATTTAAATGTTTTTATTAATTTATAAACAGTTTAAGACAGGAGCAACAAAACATGCCCACGCAGGAGCTATCAATTGCACATAAAAAAAAAATTAAAAAACAGTGCTCTAACACCAACAGAGCAAAAGGTGCGCCCACATAAATGACAAAAACATTAGTATAACACTGACAGTAACTCAAACTAAAGGCAGCTATCCACTTCCACACCAAAAACAAACAGAAAAAGAAAAGGAAAGAGGAGTACAAAAGGAAAAAGATAACAAGACAAAGAGCAGGGGTCCGAGAACGCCAATACCGAGCAACATCACAACCCCAGACTAGCCGGGGGGAGCGTGGCAAAGGCATATTGTAAACACAGCTCCCATATTTTCAAGAATTTCCGTTGGGAGTCATTACAGATACTCGACATCTGTTCATTGAGCTTCATAGTGGACATATGGTCCCGCACCCCCTGACAAGGGACAAATGGGTGCTTCCATGCCTGAGCAATTGTTATAGTGGCCGACAAAAACAAATAGGAAGCCAACTTCTGCTGGTGAGCCAAGAAGCCCGGTATGGGACAATGAAGCAAAGCAGACAGAGCATCCCGGCGTATGGAGAGATAGAACAAGGTGAAAAGGAGGCCAAACACACAAGACCAAAAATGAAACAGTTCCGGGCATGACCACCAGATATGCAATACATCACCACGGTGGCCACAACCCCAAAAGCATCGACCACTGCAGGCAAGGTATGCCTGGGCCAAACAATACCTTGTATGCCGCCTCCAGCGTGGTCGTATTAAATTAACATTTAGCTATAAGCGACTAGGCCCTATTCTAGTCCTCCAGATCTACGACTGCCCTCAGGTTGCACTCCCACTGAGCAACATATGAGAGAGAAGTATATGTCAAGCATCTGTTCAAAGCTGCATAAAGAAGGGAAATAAGGCCCGGGGTGCCCGGACGCTGTTGGCAAAGCAGTTCAAAGGCAGTTTTCTGGTACGGGAAAGCGGAAGTGCCCCACAGTGAGGTCAGCCAATGCCGCAATTGAAGGTAACAAAAAAATTCTGCTGGATGGACATCCCGTGACTCCCGAAGAGAAATTCTAAGTGGGGAAGGACCGAGAAGTCAAAAAGTGCCACCCACCAAGAAAACGCCCTTGGTTGATCTAAACCCAGTGGGAAGAGAGGGTTTGTTAATAATTGGGAGCAAAGGTAGGAAAGGTGACATCAGGCCACTGGAGTAATGTACTGAGTCCCACACTTGTAAGCCATGGAGTAAAATCGGACTCAGTGCCATAGGGCGTAGGGCAGGGGGAAGCCATAGAAGCGTCGATGTCACACTAGGGGCACAATTAGGTAGTTCCAGCAGGACCCAGAGAGGAACATCTGAAGAAGAGTGTAACATAGAGAGCGGGGCAGTTTGGTTCGCCTGATAATACTTAGTTACATTAGGCACCCCAAGACCACCCTGGAGTCTATGAACAAAAAGCGTATTTCTGGAGACTCTGGGGCGCTTATCAGCCCAGATAAAATGCATAATCTTCGCCTGAATCAACCAAAGGAAATGAGGAGGAACCCACACTGAGAGGGTGCGAAAATAGTATAACAATTTTGGCAAGATGGTCATTTTCACTGAATTAACCCATCCTATACAAGACAGGTGTGTAAATTGCCAAGAGTGCATAAGAGAGGACACAGAGCAAAGCAATGGATAATAATTTGCAGGAAACAACGAGCCATAGGTAGGGGTCAAGCGAATGCCTAGGTATGCAAGAGAAGAGGAAGCCCCTTTGTAAGGGAAGTGGGACTGTAGGTGCGAAACCAAATCTGAGGCCAAAGTAATATTGAGAGAGACAGTCTTATCCAAATTAATACGGAAACCCGAAATCAAGGAGAAGCGCTGTCACGATCCACCTGGCGGCGTCTCTATCGGTCCACAGCACGGATTTCCTCAGGGCGTGGGGTCTAAGTCCCAATCTGCTTATTCACCAGGGCCCCTGATGGTGGGGATGGACTTGGAGCAGACTGAGACCAGGTCGCGACACCTGAGTACGTCCGACAATGGTACAGAGCACCGTCAGAGGAGGGCGGGGTAAGGAGTCTGCTGTGAAGAGGCTGGCAGACCTGGCAAGCAGGAACGATCCCTGCGGGATGGATGGATCGTCTGGGTGGCTGGAAGCGTAGTCAGGCGGGCCAGGTCAGCAACGTGCGGGCAGCGAGGTACCGGAGGAGAAGGCAGAGAGTGGTCGAGGTCACAAGCCGGGTTCAGTAACTAGCGGACAGCGCTGTACCACGGGGTCAGGCAGAAGGATGGTCAGGCAAGCCAAGGGTTAAGCAGGATACAATCAGCAGGGTCAGGTACAAAGCAGAGGTCGGCAACGGAGTAACACAGGATCAGGTATCAGGAACAGAGCACAAAAGACCAAACGGCAACTTGACATACCTCTATTCCCATTTAAATAGCCCGCCCTGCGCTGTCATTGGTGCCAGGCGCGCGTCCGCGATCGCGAGTGCGCATGCACGTCCATATTGATCGCTAATTAGAATGCATCGGTGTCCTGTGCATGCGCCGAGCGGCGTATCACGGCAGGGACACCGATCCCTGACAAGCGCACAAGAACCTGTTGCAAATTTGGAAGCGTCATCAGGAGATTAGTGAGAGTCAAGAAGGCATCGTCCGCAAAAAGGTCCAACTTGAACTCCTGTCCCGCGTATGGAACACCCAATACATATGGGCAGCACAGTGGCTAAATGGTTAGCACTTCCGTCTGGCAATATTAGGGTCGTTGGTTTGAATCCCAGCCACGGCACCTCTTGCCTGGAGTTTGCATGTTCTCCCTGTGCCTGCGTGAGTTTCCTCCGGGTACTCCAGTTTCCTTTCACACTCCAAAGACATGCTGGTAGGTTAATTGGATCCTGTCTAAATTGGCCCTAGTATGTGTATGTATGAATGTGAGTTAGGGACCATAGATTGTATGCCCCTTGAGGGTTAGGGACTGATGTGAATGTACAATATATATGTAAAGCACTGCATAAATTGACGGCGCTATATAAGTATCTGTAATAAATAATAAATAAATACATTGCAATCGGTCTGCAGCGCTAAAGCCAGCAGCTCAAGCGCCAGGACGATGAGCGCTGGGGACAGGGGGCAGCCCTGTCTTGTCCCCTGCCAAAAAGGAAAGGGATCTCAGAAATACACAGCGTATTTAATGGACGCCAAAAGGGAAGAATACAAGGCTTGAAGAATAGAATCCCCAAAGCCCCAATGAGACAGCACAAACCACCGATATTCCCAGCATAGAGAATCAAGGCTTTACATATGTCCAAGGACAGTAAGAATCCCAGGATTTTCCACTGTTGTAGAAAACGTATAAGATTGTCACCTTACAAAAGTTATCTCCCAGGGACGAAACCTACTTGGTTCCTGTGGACCAGACTATGCAAATATTTATTGATACGAAGACTAAGGATCTTGCCCAATATCTTCAGGTCTTCATTAAGAAGAGAAATGGGCCGGAAAGGCTTGTGGTTCCTGCACATCATCGGTCGTTTTAGGAATCATGGAGATATGAGCTCTAAGCGCGTCTGGAGAGGGCAAAGAGCCCTGTCGTAACTCATTGAAATAGTCAGCCAAGAAGGGCCCCAACAGGGTTGCAAATTTCTTATAATAGTGGACCATAGAGATTTGATAGCTTGGAGCACTTCCGATACAGTGACACCGGCGTTGCGGGCCATCTGCGCTGCCTCAGATAATCCAGGAAGTCGGAGATCTTGGAAGAATGCCTCTGCCTGAGCCACAGGGAAGGGATCTGGTTTAGCGTAAAGGCGTGAAAGGAAGTCTGCAAAACGGAAAACAAGCATTTATAGTCCTTGTATGGAAATTACTTCCAACGAGCATCCGCAGAGGCCAGTAGAGAATGAAGCTCCAAAAGTCAGTGCTCCAGCTTCCAAACCACCGCCAGCTGTATAACATGACCCCACACCATGGCTTTATGCGCCTCCCACAGGGGCACTGCCGAAGAGACAGATCCCGAGTTTTCCGTAAAGTATGTGCGTAAGAAAGATTCTATTTGTTGGCAGGTAACCTGAGTGGTCAATAGAGAATCATTAATGTGCCAGTGAAAGGGGCGTCGTACCGACCCAGAGAGGGCAAGGAGGAGTACTAGGAGATCATGGTCCGACCAGGGCGAGGAGGGAATAGATATCCGCCTGACCAAGGGAAGCTGCTGGACATGCATGAATATATGATCAATTCTACAAAAACTGTCATGATGATTGGAATAGAATGTAAAGTCGCGCTCAGTTGGGTGAAGTTCCCTCCAGACGTCCGGCAGCCCCGCTGTCTACAAAAGAGAGCACATACGTTCTTCTAGCACGAAGTCGTGAGAAGGGGCCGCCCCCCGGGCATAGCACCTATCCAACGTGGAATCCAAGCTAACATTTGAATCTCCCAAAAGAAGAAGAAGACCCTTGGAGTGTTGGGAAACGATGGTGCAAAGATGAGAAAAGAATTTATGCTGAAAGTGATTGGGCGCATAGTAAGAGACAAAAGTAACCTCCTGGTCCCAGAGGGTGCCCTGCAGGAGCAAATACCTGCCTGTGGGGTCCGCTATATTCCGAGCACAGACAAAGGGGAGATGGCGTTTGAAAGCTATCAGTACACCCTGGTGTTTCTCTGGAGCCAAGGCCGTGTAAAAAGCGGGATAATGAGGTGAAAAATACCGTGGGGCGGAGGACTGAGAAAACCTGGTCTCCTGTAAACAGGGGCGGACTGACCATTTGGAGGGCCCGGGGTCAGTAGGGGGCCCCATGAGATGCCCCTGGTACCTTTTTCATAGGCTTTTTTGAGTTTGGGCAAGGACACAGGGGCTCCATGATCCCCTATTGCCCGGGGGCCCCATGAGTTGTCAGTCCGCCCCTGCCTGTAAACATACCATGTTAATTTGTAGTGATTTGAGGTGATGAAAAACTTTAGCCCGCTTCTGAGGCGAATTTGCATATTCCTTTATACTCTTTGTAATGTTTGAACGATGATCGCATTCCTTCATTTTTACATTTAATAAAAGGTCTTTTCTTATTATCTATAGCTTTTTTTAACTTTGGCTGTAAGTCACATCGGTTTGATTTTTAGCCATTTAAACTTGTTGGGAATATATTTTGTAGTGTGTTCACATACAGTCTTTTTAAAGAACTCCCATTTCTGTTTCTCCTGTAAACATACCATGTCAATTTGTTGCGATTTGAGGTGATGAAAAACTTTACCCCGCTTCTGAGGTGAATTGAAGCCTTGAACATTTTGTGAAGGTACTTTCAAAAGGGGTGAGGCCATGGCGGCATCAGCACAGCACGCTCAGCAGAAAAAGCATAAGTCAGCCAACAATTTCCACTCCCAAGGCACTATTAATATATTTGAAGAATTTGTTGGGGTTGGTCCTGCTATCTTTTGCAATCTGTTGTTCGTTTTTAAGTTTTGCAGCCTTTATTTCCTTTTTGCATATTCTGTTATACTGTTTGTACTGTTTAAACGATGATAGCATTCCTTCATTTTTATATTTAATAAAAGGTATTTTCTTATTATCTATAGCTTTTTTAACTTTGGCTGTAAGTCACATTGGTTTGATTTTTAGCCTTTTAAACGTGTTGCCCATGGGAATATATTTTGCAGTGTGTTCATATACAGTCTTTTTGAAGAACTACCATTTCTGTGTCTCCTGTAAACATACCACGTCAATTTGTTACGATTTGAGGGGATGAAAACCTTTACCCCGCTTCTGAGGTGAATTGAAGCCTTGAACATTTTGTGAATGTACTTTCAAAAGGGGTGAGGCCATGGCGGCATCAGCACAGCACGCTCAGCAGAAAAAGCATAAGTCAGCCAACAATTTCCACTCCCAATGGCACTATTAATATATTTGAAGAATTTGTTAGAGTTGGTCCTGCTATCTTTTGCAATCTGTCGTTCATTTTCAAGTTTTACAGCCTTTATTTCCTTTTTGCATATTCTGTTATACTCTTTGTATTGTTTAAACAATGATAGCATTCCTTCATTTTTATATTTAATAAACGGTCTTTTCTTATTATCTATAGCTTTTTTAACTTTGGCCATAAGTCACATCAGTTTGATTTAGCCTTTTAAACTTGTTGCCCATGGGATTATATTTTGCAGTGTGTTCACATACAGTCTTTTTTGAAAAACTCCCATTTCTGTGTTGTGTTCATTGATGCCAATATTCCCTCCCAGTCTAAGTCTTGAAGAGCAGCTCTCAGCCTTGAAAAATTAGCTCTCTTCAAATTGAGCGGTTTTTATATTTTTCGTATGCGCTTGCTGTTTACAGCTAACAATAAATTAAATCATGTTATGTTCACTGCTACCCAAATGTTCTTTTATATGGACATTCGTAAATGAAAACAAGATCAAGAACACAGGGTCATGACCTCAAACTAACGGAAGGAAAGTTCAAAACTAATCTTAGAAATTATTATTTTAAGTGGTTTCAAACATGCTTGGGACAAACATAAATCTATACTTAGACAAAAATGTTAATGAAACCCCGCTCCCAAAAAATACAAAACGTATTAAAAAAAAAAATGGGCAGAATCATTGAACCACTTTGTTTGTTTTCTGCCGTCACTTTTCTCTGTTTCTGAACAATGCCCTTAGTAGAGCAAGAAATAAATTCCTGTATAGCATATTGTTTAGAAGTAACCTGAGAGTAAAAAAGTGCTGTTCCTACATACATTGCACCTTCTGCAGGGATAAAATACCTTTAGATCACCAAGCATCTTATCCACAAGATTTTCCTTCAGGATGCTTTCCTGAAGATGCCTTTATAGGATATGCATGTTGGGTAGAGCTGATCTTGTGACATCATGCTGTCTGATTTCGCAGCAGTGCCTGGAGCCAAATGCTATTTGATATACTGCTGTTTATGCTGCTGAATATGTAAGTGCAATACCTTATCATTAAATTTTATTGGAGCTTGCTACACCATGAGGCTTCTCCTGTTTTATATCTCAACTGCTGCATTTGACTATGAGTGACAAGTGATACTGGAGCTTTAGATCTATGACCCTTATGAGGTAGATGGCGTTTTGAGCTGGCCAGGGGAGTTTGCTTTCTATACTCACAATTCTCACATAATCACCTTTAGATCCCCTGTATGTGAGATCTTTATATCTAGTAAGCTGCATTGCATGAGAGCTGCATCTTAGCACTGTAGCACTTTGATTTAGGATTTTAGCACCGTGAGCACTTTATCACTTTGCTGCTGGACTTGGCACTTCTCATATACTTTGGACTTATTTATTATTATTTATTTACACAATCTTTTTTGGATTGAGCTATGATTAATATTTATTTGCATTAATGAATATCATTTTGATTTAGATTACATGTTTTGCACATTATCAGTTTTGCTTTTTCACATGGTTTTTGGAATTTATGTATTATGTAATATCTGAAAAAAAAAAAAAATATATATATTTGTTTTTTTTTTGCACATTATATTTTGATTACATAAAAGGGACAAGCACGCTCGTTTTCTTAACTGAAATAATAATTGGTCATACATATCCCCACCTATCATTAGGCTATATTTGCTGAATGAATGTTTCAGCAAAAGAATAACCACTACTTATGGGCCATACTCTAAAAGTGAACCTGAACTAAAAAAGTGAAGATCTGCTATTTTAACCAGTTCAATACTGGACACTTTCACCCCCTTACTGCCCAGGCTAATTTTCAGCTTTCAGCACTGTCATGTAACACTGTACCCAAATGAAATTTTTATTATTTTTGAGAAAGATAGAGCTTTCTTTTAGTGCATTTAATCAACACTGTGTTTTTATGTTTTGCTATATAAATGAATAGTTTTTTTTAGTTTATGTTATAAAATTTTGCAAACAAATAATCTTTCTTTTTAAATTTAGGCCAAAATGTATTCTGCTCTATCTTTGGTAAAAAACCCAAATCAGTGCATATTATTTAGTCTGTGTGACAGTTAAAAACGATGGTATGTATTTGTATGTATATATATATATATATATATATATATATATATATATATATATATATATATACACACACACACACACACACACTAAACTGCTGAAAGTATTGGGACGCCTGCCTTTCCTTTACACGACCATAAACGTTAATGGCATCCCAGTCTTAGTCCTTAGGGTTCAATATTGAGTTGGCCCACCCTTTGCAGCTACACCAGCTTCAACTCTTCGGGTAGGCTGTCCACAATGTTTAAGAGTGTGTCTATAGGAATGTTTGACCATTCTTCCAGAAGCGCAAAATGTCTTGGTATGCTGATGCCTTAAGAGTTCCCTTTACTGGAACTAATGGGCCAAGCCCAACCCCTGAAAAACAACCCCACATCATAATTCCCCCTCCACCAGACTTTACACTTTGCACAATGCAGTCAGGTAAGTACCGTTCTGGTAACCGCCAAACCAGCCACGTCCATCTGATTGCCAGAGAAGCATGATTCTTGGCTCCAGAGAACAGGTCTCCACTGCTATAGAGTACAGTGGCGGTGTGCTTTAGACCACTGCATCCGACGCTTTGCATTGCACTTGGTGATGTAAGATTTGAATGCAGCTGTTCGACCATGGAAACCTATTCCATGAAGCTCTCTACACAAGATTATTGTGCTAATTTGAAGGCCACATGAAGTTCGGAGGTCTTTAGCTACTGACTCTGTAGACATTTGGGCCCTGATTCACTATTGGGCGTGGGCGCATATTCATGGGCTTAAGCCCAATTTTCATGGGCGTCCGTCTATTTTTTACCCTGCAACCTAATTCACTATTGACCAGAGCCCATAAGCAGATGCCCAATCTAATTCACAAAAAGACACACGCCCGCAATCAGACTCACAAAGCAGACTTGCTAAGAAGCACGTCTAACACCATGAAAAATCACTGCAGAGACATGTTCACTTAGAAATTTGCTTTGCCAAATATCAGGACTTCACTTTAAACAATATCTGCTATTTCCAAAAAAATTAAGAATGTGTTAAAAATTGTTTTTTTGAAGGAAATCGACACAGTAAAAATCTAGACGCCTGTGCAGTGTCTTTGGCAGATACAACTGAGCATGTGCAGAACACATTTTAGACTTCTGCCATGGGCGTTTGTTTTTTAGCCACTGACTAATAGTGAATCTTACTGTGGATTCCTCTGACAGCCGACATTCGGTCGTGACTATTGTGTTTAATAAACAGCACTAAGCATATCTTCATGTAATCTAATTAGATTTCCTTAGTTCTAGTGATTCTATTTTTGTTTCTTATCCTTTATAATTATTTCTGTAATGATTTTACTGATTTTGAAGGTCTAGATAATATTTATTTTGACAGCTGAATGTAAAAATAAAGGTCCGCAATAAAAAAAAAAAATAAAAAAAACAGCGTGGGTCCCCCCTCTCATCCATACCAAGCCCTTCAGGTCTGGTATGGATATTAAGGGGGAACTCCACGCTGAAATTTAAAAAAAAATCAGCGTGGGTCCCCCTCAATATCCATACCAGACCCTTATCCGAGCATGCAGCCCGGCAGGTCAGGAAAGGGGGGGGGGGGACGAGCGAGCACCCCCCCCCTGAACCATACCAGGCCACATGCCCTCAACATGGGGGGGTGCTTTGGGGCAAGGGGGGCTCCCCCCCCTAAAGCACCTTGTCCCCATGTTGATGAGGACAAGGGCCTCTTCCCCACAACCCTGGCCGGTGGTTGTGGGGGTCTGCGGGCGGGGGGCTTATCAGAATCTGGAAGCCCCCTTTAACAAGGGGGCCCCCAGATCCCGCCCCCCCCCCTACGTGAAGGATTCTGCGGTACACGGTCCCGCAGACTCATTCACAAAAAAACTAAGTGTGGTGTAAAAAAAAACACAGTACAGGGTCTTTGACAAGTCCTTTATTAAAACAATGTCCCCCGAAGTAGATCCAACGACCTGAAGGGCTTGGTATGGATGAGAGGGGGGACCCCACGCTGTTTTTTTTATTATTTATTTAATTCACGGAAATAATTTAAAATTCAGCTGTCAGTGGGAAACCCCGATGACAGCTGAAACATTCCTTCTGTCCCTGCAGAGAGCTCCGCTATTATATTTGACATTAAAAAGTATAGAGACTGCAATATTGTATCTATTTGTATCCATTTCGGATATAGATGTTTTTATTTGGATACATATAGATACAATGTTGCAACCTTTATACTTTTTAATGTCAAATATAATAACGCAGCTCTCTGCAGGGACAGAAGTAGTTACTGTGCTATTATATTTGCCAGCCGTAGACGGGGCGAAAATCGAACAATTTTTTTACCATTGGTGGTAACGTGGGCCCATTGAACAACCGATTTTCTTTTTTTTTTAAACTGTCAGTTTTCGCCCCATCTATGGCCTGCATTTTTCTTTTTCTTCTTTTTCTTATTCTTTTTTTTTATTCTTCTTTTTCATTTTCTTCTTATTTTTCTTGCAGGTCATGGCTCATGTGCAGATTTTTTATCTGTTAAAAGATCAGCCAATTTGCCGATCATTGCAGCTAAAATCGGCCGATCTGCAAAATCGGCCAATTTTTATCCAAATTTAGCAATTAAAAAAAGTTGCAAAATCCCCAAAAATGGCTGACCAATTAACCCACTAACGGCTCGAAAATCAGCCGATTTTTTTTTGCGGACGATTTTAGACCCATCTAAATCAGGCCATAGATGGGTCTAAAATCGGCCGATTTTTCTGCCGAAAAAAAATCTAACGATTTTCGGGCCGTTAGTGGGTTAATTGGTCAGCCGTTTTTCGGGATTTTGGCACATTTTTTTTATCAGTAAATTTGGAACAAAAAATTTCCAACTTTACTGGTAAACAAAATATGCTAAAATACCCAAAAATGGCCGACCAATTATCCCACTAACGGAAGAGGCCCTTGTCCCCATTAACATGGGGACAAGGTGCTTTGGGGGGAGCCCCCCTGCCCCAAAGCACCCACCCATGTTGAGGGCATGTGGCCTGGTATGGTTCAGGAGGGGGGGCGCTCGCTCGTCCCCCCCCCTTTCCTAACCTGCCGGGATGCATGCTCGGATAAGGGTCTGGTATGGATTTTGGGGGGATCCCCAAGCTGTTTTTTTTTAATTTCAGTGTGGAGTTCCCCCTTAATATCCATACCAGATCCGAAGGACTTGGTACGGATGGGAGGGGGGACCCCACGCTTTTTTTTTTTTTACATTCAGCTGTCAGTGGGGAACCCCGCTGACAGTTGAAACAGTAACACATGGCTGTCGCTCCTAAAATCCCGCATGAGTTATGTTATCAACTCATGCAGCATTTTAGTAGCGAAAACCAATGCAGCGCTCATGTTTCAGCTGTCGGCGGAGTTCCCCACTGACAGTTGATGTAAAAGTATTGCAGGGAATTATAAACAATTTGTAAAAAACCCGGAGTGGGGTCCCCCCTCCCATCCATACTAAGCCCTTTGGGTCTCGTATGGATGTGAAAGGGGTAACTCCGCGCTGAAATTAAATAAAAAACAGCATGGGGTACCCCCCACAATCCATAACAGATACTTATCCGAGCATGCAGCCCAGCAGGTCAGGAAAGGGGGGGTGGACGAGCGAGCGCCTCCCCCCCCCTCCTGAACCATACCAGGCCACATGCCCATACCAAATTATTCAAACATTTGTAAACAGACCAATTAACTGAAATGGTTTGACATTTGTACCCCAAATATGACGTTCCCTGAGGCGTTGGTAAACCGAGGTACGCCTGTATTAGTATTGCAATCCTTTGTATTGGGATACATAGAACCAACATACATCTGAATTGGCAACATAGCACAACATTTGTGTCACATTGGAGATATCTGGCTAGTTACACTGACCTTGCCCAGGGACCTAGGATTGATTCACAACACAGAAATACAGGCTGGGTTAGCAATGTAGCTCTGTGGATTAGTGGTTAGCACTACTGCCTCACAACTCTAGGGTTGTCGGTTTGAATCCCAACCCCGGCAAGGAAGTAGCATGATCTCCGTGTGTGGCTGTCTTCAAATAGATTTTCTGGCAACATCTTTGCTTTCTGTCTAAATGATCCCTAAAATGTGAATTAGAATGAGGCCTTGTCTGTTGAAACACCTTCAAAGCTGCACCTTATGTGAATGTCATATAATGGGATAAGGTAAGAGCCTGAAGCACTAATAGATTTGATAATGATGGTTTACACTCCATCCACTTTTGTGAAGGATTTGGCAAGCAAAGAGCTGACAGAGAGAGAGAAAGTCTGCAAAGTCGCACCCTATTGTATGCTATTAGAGCGACCACATGGGTGCGTTTCAAACATTGATTTCTATAGTACATATAGTATATGTATATAGTATGTATTATATAGTAGTACATGTACTACTTTAGTGGCAATTTGCATAGAGATCTGTGTCAGATGTCTTGAAAATTGCATTGAAATGGTCGATTTTACTGTAAGTCGCAGGATTTGTAAATCAGCTTTGCCCAGAGTGTAATGTTTGGTGATGTTTGATTTCTGGAGTGTTTTGCCAATTGATGGGAAATTCACCATACTAGTCAAATCGATTTGTCATTTTCAGTATTGCATACAAGATGTGGTCATGTGACTGTCTTAACTCATGCGAGAATCTGGAGGGAATTGTGACCATAGTAGCAATAAAGGTTCCAATTGGGGTTCCCTTTCACATCCCTGCTCAATGTTCTGTTGTATGCTGCACACGTACATTTCACTGTATATATCTTTCTGATTTGTGGGGCCTGAATACCAAGGGTTAATGCAGGTAGGAAGCGGATTCATCAGGTGAAAACACTTTCACTGACCAAATTAAGGTCAGTGGTGGGTGTAGGCTTAATTGGGTGTGGGGCCTTGTTTGACGCGCTCCAAATACAACCTAGCTTATATAAAGATGTGCAGTAGGGAGTGATTTGGCCTGTTACTAGGCCGGGTGGTTTGTGACTAAGGCCTTGCTTGTAGTGGTTTGGGGGAAGAAGAGATTTTGTGCTGAATTGCCCCAGACACCACTCGGGCTGTGTTTGGAAGTGGGCTGGAAATGTTTGCATATTTTTGGCCTTGTAAAGTGTGTTTGTGTGTTATTGCACAATGATTGTGTTTTTCTCTTTGCATTGAAAGCCTCACACATGTCAATCGTTTTGTTTAAAATCTGCTCGTTTTAATTTTGCTTGCTTGCTTTAGACTCCAATGCATTTTTCTGACAAACCTGCTGACAAATGTATGTGTAGGGGATTTGTAGAGGTGGGAGGGATTTTTTTTTCACATGCTTTGTTTTCTTGATATTTTGATCTGTAGACTTTTTTGGTGAATGGATCTTTATACTAAGTGATTGTGTAAGTAAATCTTATATGCATGAAAATGTTACTTGATTCATATTCCCCTTTGTTTCCTGCTATAACCTGTGCACACACAGTTCATTAGAAGTATCTTTAGATTGTAAGCTCTTATGAGCAGGAGTGTTTTATTTTTGCCACGTCAATCCTATTTTTGTGACTCACCAAGATATTGACTGTACCTACTTGTTCCTGCTGACCAAATAAATGAAGATATATTTGATCAATAAATGTTTGACCGATGTTTTTGTGTTTATTTTATGTTCAATATATGAACAACCTTAATAGTTACTTTGTATACTTATATAATCTGCTCAAATGTAGCTTGTAAGAGCGTGAATATGCAAGTGTGTGCAAACTGGCTTTTTCAAAACCAAAAAAAAAAAAAAAAACCTGCTTGCACCACAATATTGTTATGTACTAATGAATACGTCACATTCACTGTGCAACCAGCTACAGGTTTTCTACAATTCGATTTACAGTAATAAAATAGTGCACACTTTGTTGATTTTTGGCCTTTGGCAACAAATATATATTAGCTAAGGTTAAAAAAACAAATCAATAAGAAACACATATTCGCGAAAGCTATCATAGCCGTGCATAAAAATGCATGATAGCTCACAAAAATGCGCGATCGCACACAAGCGCCAAACAGGTGTCCCCATGGCGCATGAACGGCTATTCTCCCGGAAGTCCGTCATCACGTGCGCGCGCACCCGGAACTGGTTGTGGGGAGTGTAGGTGGATGAGAAGTGGTTGGAGGTTTTGTGTTGGTTGAAAATTTTGATAACTTTATTGGCATTTGGACATGGCGAGAGCACAGTTCTCAACTGAGGAGATGATCCTTATATGTAAAGTAAGTGTGGTCATTGCAAATATGTTTATAACATGTGAGGGACAGGTAATTGCAATTTTGTGGGTGGGGCCTAGCAGAATCTCACTTGGTGCACATGCTACTTATCTGTACATTAGCTCCTGGGTATTGATGGGTCAATGATATTAACCACTTGCCTACTGGGTACTCCTACCCCCTTCCTGTCCTGGCCAATTTTCATCTTTCTGCACTGTTACCCTTTGAATGACAATTGTGCGGTCATGCCACATTGTACCCATCTTAAATTTAGATCAGTTTTTTCAGACAAATAGAGCTTTCTTTGGGTGGTATTGACTTGCTGCTGTGTGTTTTTACTTTTTGCTCCATTAACAACAAAATAGCTCATAATGAATAACAGTCTGTTTATATTATAACATTTGGTAAACTGGTAATTTAGCAACACTGATGTGTGTTGATGAGGCAGCACTGGTGGGTGGCACTGCTGGCTACAGGTGGGCGGAACTGTTGGGTGGCACTGGTGGGCACTGATCATCGGTGCTGACCCCTGCTCTGATAACTGCTGGTTCTCGGCAGTACTTTCCACACATTCTGACAGCGTGATGAAAGTGCAGCCAAGACCCGGCAAATGCATTTCCCGGTGATCAGCGTGTCATTGGACATGGCTGATCACATGGTAAAAAGCCGCTGTGATTGGCCTTTTACCACATCACGTGATCAGCTGTGTCCTCAGGACACAGCAATCACGGAGTGCGCGTTCTGCCAGGATGTCATATGACGCCCTCCCAGAGCTGCCTGGATGTAGTGTAGCGTTATTCGGCCATCTGCGGTCACCAAATAGGTAACCAGCTAGGCCTTCATGGCTAATCTTTGAATATCTGGACATGTATACTGCGTACAATGCATTACATTCTACAATGTGTTGGTGTACATGGTATTACAGTGTGCAATGCGTTGCTGGATTCTGCATGACAGTGGACAGCGCATCACAGTGTGCAATGCGTAGCTCCAGCCTGCATGACAGTGTACAGTGCATTACAGTCTACAATGTGTGGGTGTACACGGTATCACAGTGTGCAATGCGTTGCTCCATCCTGCATGACAGTGTACAGTGCATTAGTCTACAATGTGTGGGTGTACACAGTATCACAGTGTGCAATGCGTAGCTCTATCCTGCATGACAGTGTACAGTGCATTACAGTCTACAATGTGTGGGTGTACACGGTATCACAGTGTGCAATGCGTAGCTCCAGCCTGCATGATAGTGTACAGTGCATTACAGTCTACAATGTGTGGGTGTACACGGTATCACAGTGTGCAATGCGTAGCTCTATCCTGCATGACAGTGTACAGTGCATTACAGTCTACAATGTGTTGGTGTACACGGTATCACAGTGTGCAATGCGTAGCTCCATCCTGCATGACAGTGTACAGTGCATTACAGTCTACAATGTGTGGGTGTACACGGTATCACAGTGTGCAATGCGTAGCTCTATCCTGCATGATAGTGTACAGTGCATTACAGTCTACAATGTGTTGGTGTACACGGTATCACAGTGTGCAATGCGTAGCTCTATCCTGCATGATAGTGTACAGTGCATTACAGTCTACAATGTGTGGGTGTACACGGTATCACAGTGTGCAATGTGTTGCTCCATCCTGCATGACAGTGTACAGTGCATTAGTCTACAATGTGTTGGTGTACACGGTATTACATTGTACAGTGTATCACAGTGTGCAATGCGTAGCTCTATCCTGCATGACAGTGTACAGTGCATTACAGTCTACAATGTGTGGGTGTACACGGTATCACAGTGTGCAATGCGTAGCTCTATCCTGCATGATAGTGTACAGTGCATTACAGTCTACAATGTGTGGGTGTACACGGTATCACAGTGTGCAATGTGTTGCTCCATCCTGCATGACAGTGTACAGTGCATTAGTCTACAATGTGTTGGTGTACACGGTATTACATTGTACAGTGTATCACAGTGTGCAATGCGTAGCTCTATCCTGCATGACAGTGTACAGTGCATTACAGTCTACAATGTGTGGGTGTACACGGTATCACAGTGTGCAATGTGTTGCTCCATCCTGCATGATAGTGTACAGTGCATTACAGTCTACAATGTGTGGGTGTACACGGTATTACATTGTACAGTGTATTACAGTGTGCAATGCGTTGTACACTGCAGTGTGCACTAAAGCATTTTACACTCATGCACTATACACACTAACGCATTTGACATTTCTAGTGTGCAATGCGTTAGTGTGCAATGCCTTGGACAGTACAATGCATTTGCAGTATTGATGTATGTTTATTAAGCACAGATAATTCATCTGATTTTAGTTATCAAGGAGAAGTCTTCTCTGTCCCCCTGTTTATGAGGTGGAGGACAATTGTTTTCCGAAGAAGAGAGGAGACATTTTTTCAAGGAGATCTGTATAGATTTCCAGAGATATGTGTAGATGGTTGAGGGGCTGCATGTGATCTCCGGAGATAATTGTGATTAACGATCACCTGAGTTAAACCAGTGAATGAAAAGTGTAAAAAAACATGGATTGAAAATAATCTGCACTGACCACTGTGCTTTGTCAAGCCACATATTGGCACATTCTGGTGTCACACAGATGCGATGTGAAATTTGCAGTGTTTTCTGTGCAAGCGCTGCACGGCATCACAACCGCAACCCCTTCATGCCACCTGCTGCGGCTTTCTAGGTGAAGTTACCAACACACCAATATTGGTACACAAAGCGTATTGCGATTTGCCAAATTGGATGGCATGCCTATTCACACCCATGTGCATACCTTGAAAAAGGGTCCTGCACATTTTTGGCCCGGATGCGGTGCAATTTGAGGTGTGCAAAATGTTTGTCTCTAATTGCAACGCACACAAATTGCATGTGATTTGCCCAGGAGTGCGGTGTTAGACCACAATGCATGTATGTGAAGCCAGAATAAAAGGATGTGGATTTTGTCTACTTTTACTTGCGCATGTTAACATTATGTAAGTGCATTTTTCTTCTGTTTAACATGCTATAGAAATGGAACATGCATTTGGATGTAGTGTTTTTGTATGTGCATTTTGGAAGTATTCTAACCACACATTGACCCTAGGGCCACACCATATCTTAAGCCGCGTTTGTCAGAAATGCTGTACAGTACATTTAAAGCGGATTTACACTCCACCTATCAAAAAATAACAGTCATCAGCTACAAAAACGGTAGCTGCTGACTTTTAAAAAGCAGCCGCTTACCACAGAACAGCCAAGATCATTCATTTAGCTGCTCCCATGCCAGCATTCCTTGGCCCCTCTCTCCTGTCCATTGCTCCCCGAACAAGCACCTTGTTTTGGTGTGAGCCCAAGAACACTCCTTCATGAGCTACGTATACCAGAGAGGCAAGCTTTTCAAGCACATCATGAAATCAGGATGGGGCTCCATTTCAAGTAAGCATTAGTGTGCCTGGGGGAGGGGGGGACCTTGGGCCTTTCCAAACACAGTAGATGCTCCAAGAATGTTTCCTTGAACTCTTGAAATGGTTAAAAAGGAAAGACACTCTAGATAGCCTGCACTGAGAATTGACTGTCATGATGACGTGTCAATGATTATTTGCTCTCATTTTTCAGGAGTGGTACTGCTTGCGGTTGAAGCTGGTAGAAATCCACCTTCATGTCCTCCACTCACCTTCACTTGTGGCCAGTGGATATTTTGTGGCCCCAGGTAAGAACTGGCATCGAGGACCTTCATAAAGACCCTGGCATGCCAGAGGTGGTTTGGAAGCAGCACAGCAATTTGACCATCCCTTTCCTCTATGTTGGTTTTAGGGGTGCAGAATTGCTTCTCGTTCGTGAACGGACTGTCGCCGGATATCAGAGTCCCCATATTTTCAAGATATGTTTTAGCCATGTTGGCTTATTTTTATGTTGAGTCAATTAAAGACTATTTTTTGTTACCTTAAAAAAGTGTCAGATCCTCTTGATTGTATTCCCGAGACTTCAGATGGCCAGATAACATGCAATCTGAGGAAAAGTCAGTGCAATGTCCTCCACATGTAGCTAAAGTCTGTAATAGGAGGACCTACCAGAACAATGCATTCATTTGTAGTGGGCCAGGCCCATACAGTACATCATGGAGGCTTGCTATGAAGGAACATTAATGTTTGGATACTTGAGCTCATGTGGTTTGTTTCCAAATATTTCTGCCCATTGCAGCGTATTGACTATTGCAGCTCAATAAAGATCAGGCATACAGAAAAGTGTACCTTGTCCATAGAATAGCCACTAGGAGGTCCTATCTGGGCACACAGATCTGGCCTATGCATAATTGTGGAAAATGACAATACAGGCTGCTTTATAATATGAAGGGGTCAGTTCACGCTTGCTTCAGGGGAAACATTACAACGAATTTTGTTATTTTTCATAGGAAAACGTGGCCGATCCCTAGATGCATTGAGGTACATAGCAGAGGTTCAAGATACTCCATAGAAGAACTTATTGTTCTTCCTAACTATACAGGTGGCACAGACACAAGCATACACCCAGGGCCACTGTTAGATATCACGGGGCCCCATACAGCATACCTGACAGGCCCCCACCACCAGAGAAAATATCCAAATTATATATATGGTAAAAATACACAACATTTTCTTTATGGACACAATCACAAACAAATTCCTGTTCAATCCAAATGATAAAACTGTACTGAGTTAATAAATCAAACGTTGTGTAATTGAGGGCTCATTCACATGGGTGCTGTGGCCTGTAGAGTGTGAATCAGTGTTTGGTTTTTGTGGCTGTCGCCATTAGCATGCAACCTATGTTACACTATGTGAATACTGCAGATCCTAATTTGACAAGCATATGGTTGCAATTGTACAGCCCTGAACACACAGTGAGCATTCAGGGCCACTTCCCCACGCCTTCACACTTGTCAGATTAAAACCTGTGTTCATACAGCTGCTGTGTCCCCATAGTGTAACAGGTGGCTCTAGCCACATAAACAACCCACTCATTCATGCTGTACAGGTCAGAGGACCTGTGTGAATGTGGCATTTTGTGTTTGTTATATTTATTTTTTTCCAAAGCCCATTGAATTCAATGGGCTGCTTAACATGTGGAAACATGCCACAATACTGCAGGCATGTTATTTTCCAAGTGTGTTGCACCTAGCCGCACAGTAGTGTGGTGCCATGCGTTTTTGTGGCTGTGAATGGGGCTGTTTTTAATAGACGTGTGTAGGTGCAATAACGTTTGATCATGGTACCTGCACACATCTACAGAGGGCATTGCATTTCTTTGCTGTGCTGGAAAATGTGTGTTCTTGCATGTGTTTCTGCACCACCAATGGTGTGAACAAGTCCTAAGGGCCAGTTCACACTATAGAAACAGTCTAGATGTGTTCCTGATGGGTTTTTTCATGCCCTTTTGGCATGCATGTTTAGTGTGTTCCAGTACATTTTGGATGCGTTTTGGACACGTTGACATTGCATTTTTGTATCCCTTCCACTTATTTTTTTCTATTTTCTTTGTATTCAATGTAGTTAGGGACATGTGCGCTTTAGTACATTCAAGGATGTTTCAATGTGTTCCAATACAGTTCTATGCAGAAACAATGCAGCGTGGTCAACTTTGTTTACAGCACCTGCAATGCATTGAAAATGCAAGCGCTGATGTGAACTATGACATTGACAACCATATAACCTTCTTTCTGTGCGTTTGTGATGCCGAAAAAGCAACTGAAACACATGTAGTGTGAACTGGCCCTAAAGGTTATTAGAGGTCAGGGAACAGGACTGACCAGGAATTGTGAATTCAATCAGACTAGTGGTGAGATACAATCAGCAATTGTATAATAATGTGAGATCTGAGCTGTAGCTGATAGAAAATGAGACACATTCACTTGATCAGTAAATAGATAGTTAAAGAGTGGGGCGGTGATCCATAGATTTGCATATGGGACAGGTGATGATGGGGTGGGGTGGGGGAGGGGGACAGGTGATGATGGGGTGGGGTGGGGGAGGGGGTCAAGTTGTATAAGGAGACAGATTTAAAAGAGAAAAAAGTTACAATGAAATATACACGGCATGAAACTTGCACATTTCCTAATTGGCAGAAGAACAGTACGCAAGTAACATTCATCCACTTTCTAGTCATTAGGCAAAATCATAATTGATTGATCAATATTCCTGCCACAACCCAGAAAATTGATCTCCATTTTTTTGGGATGTTGCCAAGACTGGGATTAGAACCCATGACCCAAGTGCTGTAAGTTCTGAGCTCTAACCACTAAACCACTGTGGGAGACACAGTTTGAGCTATAATGTAGAATAGTTACATTGTTTAAAAATGATAAAGCGAGTGCTGGTCAAATGATATAGACTAGTAAAATGGTATTACACAAGATAAATATAACCACGAACAGTAGTGCATGAACTCGTGAAAGGTCATCCACCCCTGTGACAGTGTACTACACTATTAAGCACCTTTCTGGCTCCTGTGGCTGAGCTAATTCCTCCCCAGGACCATTTGGGCACCCACCCCGATGGATGGAGCTGGATGACTAACCCATAGCTGCCAGCATACCGCTGCACCCCCAGATGTGCGATGTGTATAACCCATGCACATTAATACTTTTGTTCTGGTGAGTGTAGACCAGTCCCAAGGGTGGTTTACCTTTCACGAGTTCATGCACTACTGTCCGTCACGGAGAGACCACACGTGCCATTCATAGGCACTCTCTGAGTTGGTACTCTCACACGAAGGACATTCCATTATTCAGGAATGATTATATGAACTTATTTTAGCACGATTTACCAGTTTACATCATTATTGCAATTCTTTGCACTTTTTGGTTTTTACATGCGTTCATTATTGATCACATGCATTTATAGCGCTGCACTTGTCTTTAACATAGAATAGTTACGTGATTAAAGAGAATGAAGATATATAACTATATTGGGAAATTAGAAGTATATAAATTATTTGAGATATAAGTGTGAAAATGTTTAACATTTGAAAATAGAATGTATGACATTCATTAGTAAATGCATTACTTTCCTGATCATTTTGGAGAAACAGCAAAAAAAATAAATAGAAAATTCTAATACAGCTGTACTATTTATTACATTCTAAAAATTCTCTTTTGCTATCAGAAAAAACGCCAATGTTAATAAAGGCTGTGCTTGTGCGCCATCTAGCGAATATATCCGGTATTGCACCTAAAAATGTGCCAGACGGGATACCACATTCACTAATGGCAAAGTAGACGCTCGTTAATGAGCTTGCAAGACGCTGGTCAGACGACTGATTGATTGACCGGAGTCTGCCTGAATGGTCAGACTCTGCTGATAGACTCACATCTTAGTGAATCAGGGCCTTGGTGACTTCTGCGCACTGTCAGCATGTGCTGACCCTGCTCTGTCATTTTATATGGCCTACCACTTCTTGGCTGGGTTGCTGTTGTTCCCTGTTGCTTCCACTTTGTTACAATACCGCTAACAGTTGACTGTGGAATATTTGGTAGCAAGGAAACATCAGAGATAGATTTATTGCACAGGTGGCAACTTATCACAGTACCACACTTAAATTCACTGAGTTCTTGTGAGTGACCCATTCTTACACAAAGGTTTGTAGAAGCATTCTACCTGCCTAGGTGCTTGATTTTATACACCTGTGGTCATGGTGGTGATTGGGACATTTGAATTCAATGATTTGGAGGGGTGTCCCAATATAGTGTATATGTGTATATATATATATATATATATATATATATATATATATATATATATATATATATACACACACACACACACCGTATTTTTGCTCCATAAGATGCACCTCGATTTTAGAGGAGGAAAACAAGAAAAAAAATTCTGAACCAATGGACTGCAGGCATAGTACAGGAAATATATATGACACACCGTATATATACAGTATATATATATATATATATATAAAACATATATATAAAAAATGCCACTTTCTAAATATAAACTGCGCTCAAAACAAAAAAAAACAGTGAATAACAAACAATATATATTATAAAACTATGTGTAGCCGCTGATTTCTGTTGTAAACAAAAATTGTAACAAATAAATAATATTTTGGAATAACAAAATATAAATGCAGCGCTCTGTAAATCATATAAACGAAAAGTCCATAAATAAAGTCCTTTTTGTAATCACCGAGTAGATTGGATTATCAAAATAAATCACCACGTGATTGTAAATAAATATCCAAACTGTGCTGTGCTCCCCCTTTAGGTGTACACTCACCAACTTTATTTGACTCCCACTCTCATGGTTGGCAAAATGCGCTCTGGTATAAATATATATGTCTCCAGACCAGGATAATCGCTCATATACATCGATTTTTCTCAGAATGGTTCCAACACTCCAAATCAATAGCTTTTGTAACTGACTCTCAACAGTGACCTTTCCAGAATGGCTCCAACATTCCAGATTTACAATCCCTGGTAATGACTCTCCATATCATATGAAAGAAAGGAAATAGAAAATGGTGCAGTATCCTTTAAAACCATTTCATCTCTGCTCAAAGAAACTCACTTACAAGAACAAAATGCAAGATAAGCCCAAAGATATAGATCTCTACATTAGTGAAGGTAATGTCAGAGAGGGTAGACCGCACAGCGCTCTCACCACTTCCGGTCCTCGCTCTCAGACAACCCACGTCATTTCCGGTTCCAAAGATCGTCACTGCCGGTTTTCGCTCAGCCAATCCCTGATGCTTTTCGTCACTTCCGGGTTTATTCATAGGGAGTGGCTAAGTGATGTGGTTTCACGCTTTTACAGCGTGCAGGATACATATGCAGTGTTACTAATTGGTTGATTTTGACAAACGAAAATACAGCCCATAACCTGGCAGATGTTAATCATCACGACTGCCATATTTAAGAGCGCAAGAGTTTAAAACACATATTATATGTCTCTACAACTCAATGTCAAACATGGATAAGATGGTATATATTATTAAATATCCACAAACATATTTAGCTGGTATATCCATATATCGTCAAACATATATTATTAGTAGTTAATCAATACCTCATTATTATACCCATAACCTGGCAGAAATGATCCCTTATTACTCCCATATTAAAGGGCAGACTATTCAATATACATAACAGTACATAAATATATATCAACAATCTATTGACAGATATGAATATCATACATCTTTGGGCTTTTACAAACGTATTACACAACCATATATTATAAACTTAAACTTTAATTAGTACATATAAAATTATAAAATCCTAAAAAATAATAAAATATATGTAAAATTATATAAAATAAAAATAATTTTTTTTTATTTATAAACTAACTGTAACTCATCTATTAACAATAATGGAGTACAATAATTTATTTTTTTGGGTTTCACCTACTAATAGAGCTTCAAAGATCACTAATGAAGCAGTTTAAATCTAATTCAACGTTTAATCCATATGGGGTTAATGATTTAAGAAGAAAGATCTATTTAGTTTCACATTTAGATAGATCCCTAACTCTATTTGATCCCTTCCATTTGGGGGGTATCCAATCAATTCCCCAAAATTTTAATAAGGAAGGATCCTTATGATGATGTTTACAAAAGTGTTCTGATACACTATGATACTTGAAACCTATTTTGATGTTTTTTATATGTTCTGCTATGCGTGCTTTTAGTGGTCTTTTTGTTCTCCCAACATAAATCAAATTACATGGACATTGTAACAAATATACTACAGTTGTGGCCAAAATTATTCAACCCCCAATGCTGTAAAGGGGTTTAGGGACTATAGTGTACATTTGGAATTGTATTCAGAATCAAATCCTACAAGGACGTTGTAACTACCCAAATGCAACTAAAATGACATCAATTGTTTATGTAATACAGTAGTAAATGGTTCTTATGTGGTTTCTTCATTGCCACAATTATTCAACCCCTTAAAGACTACCACTCTGAAGAACAGAGGTTCATACAGGTGCTTTCCATCAGGTATTGAAAACACCTGTGGATGTCACCGAGCAGCAATCAAGCATAATAAGCACCAATTAGGCAGCTTTAAAATGACTGTGATACTCAGCTCCTTCTAGACATTTACTGGTGTGGTTACAAACATGGTGAAGGCAAGAGAATGGTCCAGGAAGACAAGAGAAGAGGTGATTTCTCTTCACAGGAAGGGCAATGGCTATAAGAAGATTGCAAAGATGTTAAACATACCAAGAGACACCTTAGGAAGCATCATTCGCAAATTCAAGGCAAAGGGCACTGTTGAAACGCTACCTGGTCGTGGCAGAAAGAAGATGCTGACTTCGACTGCTGTGCGCTACCTGAAGCGTAGAGTGGAGAGAAGTCCCCGTGTGACTGCTGAGGAACTGAGAAAAGATTTGTCAGATGTGGGTACAGAAGTTTCAGCCCAGACAATAAGACGCACACTGCGTAATGAAGGCCTCCGTGCCAGAACTCCCAGGCGTACCCCCTTGCTGTCTCCAAAGAATAAGAAGAGTCGACTGCAGTATGCCAAAAGCCATGTGGACAAACCACAAAAGTTGTGGGATAGTGTTCTGTGGACTGATGAAACAAAATTAGAACTGTTTGGGCCCATGGATCAACGCTATGTTTGGAGGAGGAAGAACAAGGCCTATGATGAAAAGAACACCTTGCCTACTGTGAAGCATGGTGGAGGGTCAATCATGCTTTGGGGCTGTTTTGCTTCTGCAGGTACAGGGAAGCTTCAGCGTGTGCAAGGTACCATGAATTCTCTTCAGTACCAGGAGATATTGGATGGAAACGTGATGCAGTCCGTCACACACCTGAGGCTTGGGAGACGTTGGACCTTTCAACAGGACAATGATCCCAAGCATACCTCCAAGTCCACTAGAGCATGGTTGCAGAGGAAAGGCTGGAACATTTTGGAGTGGCCATCGCAGTCACCAGACTTAAATCCGATTGAGAACCTCTGGTGGGACTTAAAGAAAGCAGTTGCAGTGCGCAAGCCTAAGAATGTGACTGAACTGGAGGCCTTTGCCCATGAAGAATGGGCGAAGATACCCGTAGATCGCTGCAAGACACTTGTGTCAAGCTATGCTTCACGTTTAAAAGCTGTTATAACTGTAAAAGGATGCTGTACTAAGTACTAAGATTGAATGTCACTTGGGGGTTGAATAAAACTGATAATGCTGTGAGCACAGAAAAGACATTTGTGGTTATTTCATTATAACTGTTATGTTATATTTGTCTGACCTACAAGTGCCTCTTTAATGTAAATGTAAGCAAGATGACTGAATGATCAAAAGCAATGTCAAACTGGCCAAAACACTCAATTTCAGTGGGGGTTGAATAATTTTGGCCACAACTGTACATGGGTAGTGTCATAATTGATCAATTCCGATATGGTGAATTCGTGCTCCACATTCACAACAGTGAAAGTAGTGGTAAATGTTTTAGTGTTTCTAACAGTACGGCAAGCTCTATATTTTCCGCATGTTTTAAACCCCTTATTATGAGGGAACACATATGTAATTTTGAGGGCATCTATTATTTTCCCAAAAACTTTTTCCCCCAAATTTGGGGCTCTCCTATAAATAAATTTAGGTGTAATTGGTAAAAACTTTCCCAATGCTTTATCCATCAACAAAATATGCCAGTGCTTTCTAAAAATGTGTTCTACATCCTTGTACTGACAATGAAAGTCAGACAAGAAACTCCATTGATGTTGATTAGTTTCAACCTTTTGTTTATCCATTAAACATTGTTATCTAGGTATTTCTAAAATGTCCCTCTCAACTTGACTTAAAAAGTCCTGGGAATATCACTTTTGCTGGACCCTTTTGGAAATTATTTTAACCTGTGAAGTGTAGTCACATTCATCTGAACAATTCCTCCTGATTCTCATATACTGACCCCTAGGTATATTCTTTAACCAAGTAGGATGGTGTCCACTTCTAACAGAAAGATAACTTTTTCTATCAGTAGGTTTAAAATAAACCTTTGTGGCAAACCCATCAATCCTTCTCATGATGGTAACATCCAAAAAATGTATAGATTCAGAACTGAATTGATATTCTAATTTTATATGATTCTTATTATTATTTAAATACGACATGAATTGATGCAACTCAACATCCGATCCTCTCCAGATAAACAACAAGTCATCAATAAATCTTTTATAGAAGATCAATTCAGGCCTGCGATTCTAAAAAACAAACCTATCCTCCCATTCTGCCATAAATATATTCGCCAAAGTGGGTGCAAATTTGGCTCCCATAGCCACGCTACTCAGCAGTTCATAGTAACTGTTATCAAACCAGAAATAGTTGTGTTTTAGGCAAAAGTCCAAGGCATTCCCCAAAAAACCTTTTTGGATATGAGGAAGATCTTCCCTTTGACTAAGAGCCCAATTCAGGGCCAACATGGCATCATAGTGATAATAGTATACATTGATGATACATCAGCCGTAACCATATAAATCTGTTGGTTTATATCACATTGAATACCCTGGAGTAATTTCAATAAATCTTTAGTATCCTTTAAGTAAGCCTTGGTTTGTACAACACTGTTTTGCAGAAATATATCCAAATATTCCCCTAATCTCGCTGACACAGTCCCTATACCGTTGACTAAAGGTCTGGCTGGAGGACAAGTTATGTTCTTATGTATCTTTAAAAGAGTGTATATCACAGGCAATCTGCAGCAAGTAGGTACCAATTATTTTCTTTCCTTCTTATTTAAAACTTGATTTTGATAACCCCACTTTACTAATAATCTAAATTCATCCCTATACCTATGTGTAGGATTTTTCAATAGATTTAGATATACTTTATCATCATTCAACATAGTTTTTAACTGTTGCATGTACACCACTTTAATATAACGACACCACCTCCCATATCCGCAGGTCTAATTATAATGTCCTTCCTCTTGTCTAAATTTTCTTTATCCCCTCCATGATGTATGGGGCATTGATACATTTAATCGGATTAATTGATTCCAAATCCCTAATAATCAATTTTTTAAATACATCTATACATTGATTAGCTACATTAGGAGGATTAAATGTGGATTTATTGTGAAGACCACTATCTAAACACATACCCTCTTGGGTTTGTTTATTAACGTTAATTCTTGGATTATTAAGAAAATATTTTTTAAGATTTATTTGTTGTACATATTTATGTACATCTATGTAAACGTTGAATTTATTAATAGAATTTTTAGGGGCACATTTTAAACCCAAATTTAAAATATTATTTTCTTTATGTGTCAATATTGTACTACTTAAATGATAAATTCCTGCAACTTTTACTCCATTCTCCATTTTTTTTTGCGCTGGACCTTCCTCCCTGCTCTACACCCTCTTGTTCTCTTTCTATATAATACACCCTTCCTCGTCCCATTGGAAAAAACGGAGTAGATCGTCCCCTCATATATACCCTTCCTCTTCTATCTCCCCTCCTTCCATAAGAGGGTGCTAAGTAATAAGAGGTGTCATGAGATTCTTCTCCATAATCCTCAAAAGATTGAAATCTGTTAGGTGGGAATCTGATATTGATTTGGAACATGATATGGCGGCCTGCCTGTGGGCCCTTAATTCTTCCATTTGGGTGAATAAAGCTCGTTATAATTATTAAGAAGGCGTCCTCCACCCTGTTTTCTTGGAAAATAAGGGGGTTTATAAACCTGAGAGATATCTCTATCTCTTATATCACTTGGGTTAGATGCTGACATTAAAACTAAAGGAAATTCAATTAAATTCAATTTCAATTAGATCATTATATCACCGAAACAGTGTATAATCAATACATATGGTCACTCACGATCCATACACACTTGAGAGTAGGGGGTGAATTGAAGCGCTTTTCTACTACTATTATTATTATTACCAATAGGACCATTGTTCTTAGTGTTATTGTGTCTAGCATTTTGATTCAATATTTAGCATTCAATTAGTTAATTAATTCATTTATACCTTTATTGCTGTAATTTTTCACATATTTCCTCCAATAATATTGCAGCACCCCCCTTTCAGTTCTGTAGTGTGATTGTTTGATTCCAGTTTTTAGTCATTTTTATTCATTCTTAATATCTCCATTTTAGTGCAGTCCTAAGTTTTATTCATTGTATATAATTTTTATTCATCAGTGTTTATCATTATTATTATTTTTATGGTTATGTTACATACATATACACATCAGTCTCCTTTTATATGCATCCTTATGATTATACATACATTGTTGTGGTTTTTCGTTACCAACAATTTTTTATCATCCTATTATTGCAATTTTTCCTATGGACACCACTGCCCCCGATTCACCATTATTGTCTGTGAATCCTCTGCTAATTACACATTCTCTGATCTCAAGTTAATTATCTCCTGATCATAGTGAGTTAGAGGACCGGCATGTAACCCCATCTGTTGGGGGGCTCTTTGCTTTTGATCGATGGCTGCGGCTGGAATGCAGCACCCAGCCTCCTTTTCGGTCCAGTATGGAGGTGCGCTCCACCGCGGGTTGTTACATCTGTCGGAGATGGAAGCCGCCTACTCACGCATGCACAGTGGTCTATTGGACTTGTGTTCCACGGACGACGCCGGCGAGTCATCACCTACACTGCGCATGCACCGTTATAGTCATGCTCCGTGGGGGTGCGTTCCATTGCCTTCCATCACAATTCACTAGCAGCAGCCCCAAGCGGTTATTTCCACTGCTGCACTTGATCTCCCTCTGCTGATGACCCATTATACTTTACTATCATTGCTGCACTTTATCTCACTCTGCTGATGGCCCGATATAACTTTATCATTATCGCTACACTTGATCTCCTTCTGATGATGGCCTGATATAACTATAACTATATAACTATGCTAACGCCTTGACTTCACTATACATGGTCATTTAAAGACAAAGATTTGCTGAATCAACTATCGGTTTGACAGCCCATACATGGACAATCTAGGTATCTGCTTTTAGACATGGTCATTACAACCAATTATGCATTCTGGATCAGGAGATATACCTCTGCATATGTCATGAGTTTTTTAATGTATTATTTGGAACTGATTTTTGTAATTTAATACATTTTTTGTGTTTCATGATCGCATATTTGTTTCTTGCATCAAATGACGTGTATTAGTGCTGCCGGCATGTTTTGATGACACCTTTGCCCCTCCTCCTGTCTGGGGACAGCCCTGCCCAGATGTGAGGGCCTACATTCATTCCCTAAGTATATATGGTGGAGGGCACTCATTGTGCTGTTAGCTCTGATGAAGAAGGGTCAACCTTCGAAACGCGTCAGCCTCACTTTGAGAGTCTACCCTCATGATGTGACTCACACACTGGCTTTACACTTCAATTTCCTTGGGGATCTGTTTATGCTTGTTATACTTCCTTGTTTATGAGTATATATATATTTTTTTAATAAATTCATAGTTTGAGGTAATGCGCAAGGTTGGTGTGCTCTTTTTGCTTCACTTCACAGTTTTGGTCGGGCTTCCTCAGCCTTTTTTGCTGCAGAACCTTCCATGCACTTGTGGAACTGTTTCAAGGAATTCTTTCACCTTTCCACCCTTGTTTTGAGTCCTAGAGCGCATGAGGTTTTGTTCCTGTTCATGATAGCTGGCACAGAGGTGCCATAATGAACTGTTTATGGAAGCATACCTGGAAAAAAGTTAGCCCTATGCAACTAACAGCTGGCACAGAGGTGTCCCAACCACAGTTTAGGTGTTCCGCCCTCTAGTTTCAAACAAAGGGGGGATATGTGGCAGTGCAAGGCCATGCCACTGTGTGATTAGGAAATTTTACACTAGATTTTGTAAGAGGCAAGCTTACTACTAGCATAAGTGTGTGCAGGATTTCTCTGGTTTCTGCAGCTCTGGATCAGAACAATCAATCCTGTATCTGGATTTTGCTAGACACCTGCAATCTGGAGTACACAGCTGTGAGGTGTTGTTATATACTCAGGTCTGAGAATAGCTCAGGATTCCCAGTGGGGAAGACGGAAGGTCTCATTTGAAGGGGCAGAGGACCAACTTGGAAGCCAACAAACCATGGTCTCAGTTCCAGGAGTCGGGTCGGCTCCTATCAGGGTGTCAGGAGAACCCCCATCCATAGGCCAGAGGTGGGCCTTACAGCAAGGTGCTGTGTCTAAAGGCTGGAGAGCCAAGTATCCAGGAGAGATACTGCAAGTGAAACTGAGTGAGCTTATGAGCTAGGTGGCTTTTGCAGTGTAAGAATTTCTGTTCAAGTTGGAGAAGATCCCCTGTGTGGGAAATCATTTGTAAACTTTTGCTTTCTTTTAAATAAAAGTGGGTTACCAAACCCCTAAAAATAGTTCTTGTCTGCCGTGGACTCTCTAAAACAACACATCTACCATGACAGCTAACTACCCCATGTCACACAGTCTAAAGTGGTATTTAATCCAAAACCAAAAATGTAATGTATTGTAGCTTACCAATCACTAGTGTGATGTGGTGGCTGCATTCATTTCTTTTTTTAAGGCCCTTTTCCCTTTGTTTTCACCTATGATCTGGCCAGTAACACACTTCCTGTATTAGCGTGCCTACACTCTGGATGACAACTTTGGACCACAGCATTGTTAATCTGGGCAGAGAGTTGTGTTAGATGGACTAGGAGATTTAGATACCCTAACACATTGAAGCCAAAATCCAGCAAACACTTTATTAGCAGTTACAGCAACAGTTTATTTTCTTTTGGGAAAATGGTTTTACCTAAACATGTAGCACCCTCCTAGTTTAGCTAGAGGGAGCTAGAGTCCTGATTGCTCTGGGGATTTTGGAGAAAAGCCCTAATGGCAGTGGGTGGATCTAAGGAGTGGCTGGCTGCACTTTTTAGAGATCCTAGCCAATCCCCAACAAGTGGTTGGCAAGGGGCTGGACACACTTAAAAGTGTTGGAGCCTGCTCAGTAGCAGAAGAGTTGGGGTGGAAGATAGAAAGAAAGATGTGAGGCTGAGGGAAGGAAGGAGGCAGCCCAGTGAAATGGGCTGGACAAGAGAAAAGCTCACAGCTCTCCAGCCCTCAGAGAGGACCACCTGTATGGCAGGGAAGGAGCAGCCCAGCTGATAGGCCTGGTAGCAGCCAGCAACCCACAAGCGGTACAGGAGAGGGTCTGAATGAGTACAACTACACCCCCTGGGCAGATAGGGGAAGAAGCACTCTGGTGGGAAACCAGATTAGCTATCTACCAGTGACTGTTCATCTCTTAAAGTGACAGGAATTGGATCCCCTGTTCAGGGATATCTCCAGATTGCTGAGAGAATAGAAGTTCATCTAGGGTCTGGGGTGGTACACTAAGGAGACGCTGGCTAGCTCTTCAACAAAGGCTGTGCTGCGGGGGAGGCTTGTAAATAGTTCCAGAAAGTTGTCCTCAGTTTATCAGTTTCCCTTGGGCATTCTGCACACCCTAACCCTATCCCAGTTCAAATCCCCTAAAAAAACAAAACCAAAGCTCAAGGACTTATTTCTGACTCTGGATGCAAGCTTTTGTGAAGATGTGTGATGCCTGGCTGTGCAGGATTATAGGAGAACCCAATCCTCTAGCGACACCTAAGGGGTAGTGCTACAAATAAATAAAAGCTGATCATTGTAAACACCCCTGTCTGTGGTAATAGTTTGTCTCAACCCTCTACTGCTAAATCAGCAGGACATCTTGTTCTTTGAAAAACAGACTTACTGGCTGGATCATCATGTGAAAATAAAAGCAAGTATGCCTAAAAGAAAAAGCTAATACAGCCATCAAATCTAAGAATTAGTCAGCTGCAAAAATTAATAAGTGCATGTTTTTAGGTTTAATACCACTTTAAAAGTATAAGCTCACCTTTGAGAACAGGTTACATGTTCCCTCCTAAAACATGTAACATGTTCCCATAGCTGCAGCCACACTCGCCCCCTCTCCTCCCTCTGACAGATAATACAGGGAGAAGTTTCCCAATACTATCCGTCAGATTTGAAAACCGCGCAGCCGTGTGGGGCTCCTTAGTGGTGGGGCACTTGTAGTTTTCAATGAACTACCACAGCACTGTGGAGTGCTGTAGTAGTTTATTGAAACTTCCTCTCAGAATACCTACTTGACCATACATCTCGTACAGCAAGCAGATATACTGACAGGTCTGAAGGAGATCTGCATGGCATCAGCGATCTACACATCGCTGGTACAATGCTTTCCAGGATCCTTTGGACAAAAATATGAAATGTACATTTTGTTACCTGCAAAAAAATGTGCATTTATTATTTTTATCCAAAAGGTGAATTTATCCTTTAATGTAGTCAATCCAAAGAGGGGTACAATTTGATCAGTTGCCTTTAGTTATTGCACATTGGAAACTGATCCTAGCCTTAATTACCACTTACGGTACCTACTGCCATACATTTGTCAACAGCAAAGTGGTGCATAGGTATTTACCCAGAACCATTTTTAAATGGCATTGGATAAAGTGCTGTCAGGTAGCCTGAGTGTCCGTTCATGCCTGTGAACAATGCCATTCTCAGTCAGCTCAGTTCATGTACCCTGTGTACAGAATTGATCTGTATCTGTAAGTGGCTCGGTATCCGGGATTCACGGTTATTGGGCATAGAGAGACCAATCACAGATGCACTGTAAACAGTATGGTATTTACATCTTCAATCCCTTCCCTCTTTCAACGAAGAAAACACACAGCAAAACACAGATCATAGCAGCAGCAGATTAGAATAGTTTAACACTTTATTTTTCCATTATATAATTTTTTTTTAAAAAACAGTAGTTATTAAATACCAAAAGAAAGCTCTGACTGAAAAAAAAATTATATAAAAACTTAATTTGGGTAAGGCGTTGCATGGTGGTGTAATTGTCAGTCAAAGTATAACAACACTGATTACAATATTTTCATTGAACTTATGTAGAGAATGCAAATATGGATATATTAACATGTATATCATACATATAACAACATACTTGTGTATATATATCGAGAATAAAATACATTATATTAGGATAAGTACAAGGCATGGATTTAAACAACATAAATGAAAAGAGTAGATCATACAATGATAATAGCATATGTAGATTAAATGATTTATAAAAGTTATGGTTCCTAAAGAATAATTAAGTTTAGAGATTGTGCGTAGTAGTAAAGTGTAAAAATAAGAAAGGAATGAAAAATAAAAATATTACCGGGCTTAGTTGTTTTTGAAGTTTTGGGTTCAAAACTTATATTTATAGTTTATCAATTAGAGATCAAAGCAATCAATATTGAGGTTTTTAATATAATTTAACCAGGGAGAGTGGTTTTCACATAGAATGGAGGTAAATTTTTCATGGTTCCTGATATACATGATTCTCTGTAAGCTATCACAACAGTGGAAACTTAAAATTGACCTGATAATGAAGGATGTTACAGGATGGTACTCAAGTAGTAAATACATTTAAGTATTCATCTTGGCTAAAGATGAGAGTATTGATCCGCACAAATCTACTTTTGTCCTGAATTGTCCTCAGACACAAAACATGGGGTAAGGCAGGCCATAGAAGGGCCGTTTAACGGCCGAATTTTCGGCTGATAAACGAAAAATCGCTCGGGCCCGCTGCTGATGCTGCCACCAATGGCCACAAAAAACAGTTGTGGATTTTCCAGCATGACCAATAAAAATAAATGTGAATCCACGAAAAACAGCCGATGGGCTGGCCCCACTAACAGCGTGCACTAACAGGCGTGACGTCATTCCACCGCCGGAGCCACGAGGAAGCCCGGCGGTCATCATTACTGGGGTCAGTACTGCTGCATATCTTTATTTTCACCAGATGTTTAGTATGCACACTGACCTGTTTATATGAATAAAGATTACTTTTCTGGAAATACTACACTATCTCTGGCATCTGTTTTCTGGGGCTCCCTCTTGGAGCTGTCATCCCCACAGAGAAAGCACTTTGCCATCCTGAGAGGAGGTTTTTTGTATGGAACACCTGGCTGACCTTAAGGGGACCCCTGGACCAGATTAAAAAGTCTGTGATGACCCACCGTGAGGGAGATGCCTGCTGCCTAACCTCTGATGTACCCACTGCCTGTGATGCATGATCACACATGCGCATATTCCATGCGTTTCTGGTGAGTGCGCATTTCTGTTATCTGACAGAGTGGATGTCGTGGGAATTCGTATTTCTCCAGTGAATCACTGTGGATGCTCGATTATTACTTTATTGACTTTTTCACCTTGTTAAGCGCTGCACTATGTTGTTTTAACAGCGTGCATATCGCCCAATTTTTCATGCGTATGAAAATTCGGCCGATAAACGACCCGTCTATGGCCTGCATTAAGTTTATCAGTATTCACTCACATTTTAGCTAGTTGAAATGCTTACAGGGATTGATTTATTAGAGGAAAATAGGCTGTTACCTTTGCAAGGAAAATTTAATGTGGTGAAGCTTCACTTTGAAAAGAATACTCAATCATGTTCAAGGAAAATTAAACAAACATACATTTTTTCTTGCCCATGCTTGGATTATAGAAATCATCCGAATTTCACCTCATTCACTAAGCTCTGGGAAAATCTTGCAAAATGCAACTTCCTATGCAAAGTGAACAGTCCATTCACCTTTAGTAAATTAGCCTAGTACGTCTGCTAAAGAAAAACAGTTAAAAGTATGGGTTTGTCCAGGCAATGTGGTCAAAATAATAGCACCGGGATGAGGCAAAAACACATGCTGGGTAGCAAAGGGTGCCAGTGATTTGCAGCATTACGTTCAGATTTTGCAAATGGCACAGCAGATATTATATTTCTGCTTCACCTGATGATGCAAAATTGGGAAAATAAAACACCGATGACTAACCTTTTTATCAAGTCAGCCACAGATGTATGTCATCAGCATGTTGATCTCATTTCTCACATATGTTTCTGGTGGGTGAATCTGATTGTGATTAAATGCAGTAGTCATGTCCCAACCATGTATAAAACCAACATTGATATCTTTAAACATGATTTCCATAATGAAATAGTGAACATATCCATGGAAATCACTCATTCCTTCATATTCTTTTTCCATATCACTTGTATTCTCCGTCTTGATGATAACTTTCGTTTCTGGACTTCTCAGAAGCAGGCGATCAATAGCACGCCGGATATTGTACAGCCTCCTGATGAAGTGATGCACAGGAAATAGTCTGAAATGCACCCCAATGTTGAAAGCAATCACAGTGTACTGGTTTCCTCCGATTAAGTCAATTTCACGTGGGATGCTGCGCTCCTCTCTGAGGCTTGCGAATAGTAGAAACATAAATGGCCTTGAGTGATGTTTCCAAAAAACATGGATATTTCTCTCAGTATCAACACCTAAATGCTTTTGTGCCCATTGTGTTTCATAGACATTGAGAAAATGTATATCTAGAAAAAAAAAAAAGATGATAGACAAGGAGATGACATAGAAGCAAAGATGGACAAAAGACTTTAAATCTGCCATTTTGCCTGATTTGACATTTTGAACAGTGATCCATACATTCATAGTTTTAAAATGGTGAACTGTAATCATAATAAAAAAATCTTTTCCTTTAAATTTCATCCTTACATATCTTACTCCTTTTGACCTTAAAGCACATCTTCAGATGAAAATGTGATACCAAAAATGAAAAATTGAATGACGGATCCTTACTGTAATTTTCCTTTCCTGACAAGCTCCATGTCAGCAAAGCTATGCCCACCCCTCCCCTTATCCACCTGCAGCCTCGGTGTTCTATAACTAGTCCAACCAAGCAGGGTGGGAATTGTGCTGACATGGAGCTCGTCGTAAAAGGAAAATTGCAGTAAGTATCTCTCATTCTATTTTCTGTTTTCCTGACTGCTCCATGTCAGCACAGCTGGGAAACTAACTAGCCACACAGGGGAGGGATAATGCTACACACTCCTTAGTTCTGGCTAAAAGCAGAATCCAGGATGTTTCTGTCAAACTTGGCCTGCTGCCGCTCACAAGGTTGAGACCCTTCTAGTGGAGAGTGCCGTGATCCCCCTTCAACTTTCAACTTGTAGGAGATGAGCTTCACTAATCAAGAGACAATCTTGTTGGAAGCTGTGAAATCATTACACTCTTCACCTGGAATGAAAATAAAGTGCTTCGACTTCCTGATGCCAGATATCACCTTGATGTAACATTTTAAAGCTTAGCCCATCGGATGTGGGCCATCTTTTTAGGGTGCTCAAGAGGGACTTAGGAAGTACAAATTCTTGTGTGATATGGACTCTGGAGGCCACTTGAGGCACAAAGTTGAATATCGGAATGAGTACCACCCTGTCCGGAAGGAACATGAGAAGGAACAAGGCGGCCCCTGTGCGCAGGATCACGTATATAAACGTGATTCACGCTCCCATCGATTTCACGAGCCGGGGGGGCCACACGAGCACCTCCTCCAACCCACGGGTGTCACGATTTGATCCCCGAAGGATCAATCATTCGACTTCGGCCAGTGATATCCGGCCAAAGTTAGATGATCGGTCCCTGTCCTATCCTGTCCCGTGTTGACAGTTACACAGGACAGGAGATGTCAATCTTCTCTGCCTGGGCACATCCCGTCCCAGAGAGAGAAGACATACAAAAAGTGAGTAATACAGCACGTACTTACAGTTAGAACACCCTAGGTAACATTTAACCCCCTGATCGCCCCCCCAGTAAACCCATTCACTGCCCTGTCACCAGTGTCATTATTTACAGTGTACAGATTTTGTTACTGATCACTGTATTAGGGTCGCTGGTGACTTCCATTAGCATTACCGCCCCTCCAAGATAGCGCCAGTTTGCCCGCTAGTACACCAGTAATCATATTTAACCCCTTGATCACCCCCCCATTTAACCCCTTCATTGCTCTGTCACCAGTGTCATTAGTACAGTGTACAGATTTTTTTGCTGATCACTGTATTAGTGTCACCTGCGACTTCAGATAGCATCTGATTGCCCACTAGTACACCAGTAATCACATTTAACCCCTTGATTTCCAGGAACACGCTCACTTAAACACTAAACCTCCATTGCTAGTATAGTGTCTGAATGGATCAATATCTTTGATCAGATCAGCAATATACCAACGTTCACATTAGTATAGCATCCCCGAAAATGCAGCGTTAGCGGGATCAGCCCCGGCACCTGCGTTTAGCCCGTACATTTACCCCCCCTTCTCCCCCAGCAAGTGCAGTGTCAGTAGATCACTGTCACTTGATACATTGCACACAAAACCGCAGTGTTCACAGAATCAGGCCATATACACCCATAGCCATATACACAAACATAGCATATACACCCAACAAGGACCAGCGACTGGTACATTACTGGACTTTGAGTGGTTATACCAGGATGATGCCTGCAGGTATCGTTTTTTTCAGCCAGCGATGAGCTTTCATGTAAAAGCAATCCTAGTGGATAATTAGCTACAGGTTTGCTTTTACAAGCAGTGGGAGAAGATGCACCCCCTCCCCCGCTGTCTTCCACGGCCTTCTTGGGCGGTCCTGTGCCATCGGTGGAAAGAAGTCAGAAGCTACGAGCATTTCATCACTTCAGTTTCGCAGGATATAAACAGCACCATTTGTAAATTGGGAAAAGCATCTGATTACACAGATCTTGGTTTGATTAGATAATGTAAGGGCAGAGAAGATATCTAGAGTCTGATAGACCCCAGATTTCTCAAAAATGAATATATGACAATGACCATTGAAGTTATAGGGTATATTTGAATTCCCTGTGATAACATTAAAAGTGATAAAAAAAATGAAAGGAACAGTGTACAAATAATTAAAATAATACAAAAAATACCCTTGTCCCCTCACGCGTGCACCTGCGTGCGCAAGAGTTGACCCCGTGCCAGTATGTAAACAGTGGTTGCACCATGCATGTGAAGTATCGCCACGAACGTCAGATCAAAGGCAGTAATTCTAGCACTAGATCTCCTCTGTAAATCTAAAAATGGTAGCTTGTAAAGGCTTTTAAAGCGTTGCCTATGGATATTAACAATGTATGCAGATTGTCACCATTGCACATGGTATGTGCAGTTTTAAAGTATGTCATGTTTGGTATCTATTTACTCAACATAGCATCATCTTTTATGAGTTACCGCATAATTTACCAATATATTGTGCTTTTGTGCATTAAAATAAAAAAAAACTATTTTTTAAAATAATTGTGTTTTAAAAAATCGCTGCACCAGTACTATGTGACATAAAACATTTCAGCACCCACCATTTTATTCTGTAGGGTGTCTGCTTAAAAAATATAAAATGTTTGAGGGTTCAAAATAATTTCCTAGCAAAAATACTGATTTTTTTTCATTTGAACAAAGTGTCAGAAAAGGCTTGGTCTTCAGGTGGTTAGAAGAGTGAGTGATGTGTGGCATAAACTTCTAATGCTGATCATAATCTAATGCTGATCATAAAATACTCCCACCCCCCAAAATGACCCTTTTTTGTAAAGTAGACACCTGAAGCTATTTGCTGAGAGGCATGTTGCGTCAATAGAAGACTTTAGTTTTTGGAAAATGACAATTTTTTATTTATTTACACAAAATTGTCACTTAAATAATTTCTTGCTCACACATTCCATGGGTATATGTGGAATTACTCCCTAAAATACATTCTGCCACTTCTCCTGAGTATGGGGGTACCAGATGTAAGAGACTGACAGTCTAGCCAAGTACAGGACCCCAAAATCCAATAAGCACCTCCAGGCTTTTAAAGGGCTTTATTTCCTTATAACTTTTTCTGACTACATATTACAGTTTCGGAGGCCCTGAAATACCAGGATAGCACCAGATCCCCCCAAATGACCCCTTTTTGGAAAGTAGACACCCCAAGGAATTTGATAAGCAGCCTTGTGAGTATTTTTCAGATCTCATTTGTTACAAGTTTTTTTAAAATGAAGAAAGAAAACATATTTATTTTCTTTTTTTATATTTTGAAACCTTGTGAGAAAAAATGAGATCTGCAAAATAATCAACATGTCTCTTTTTAAATTCCTTGGGGTGTCTTTCCAAAAAGGGGTCATTTTGGGGGGTTTGGTGCTATCCTGGCATTTCAGGGCCTCCGAAACTGTGATAGGTAGTGAGAAAGTGAAATGAGGAAGTTACACACCTTCAGGCTTTCAAAGTGGTCATTGGATTTCAGGCTCCTGTATGTGGCTAGGCTCCCAAAAAGTCTCACACATGTGGTATCCCCATACTCAGTAGAAGTAGCAGAATGTATTTTGGGATGTAATTCCACATCTCCATGGCTTGTGCGAGCAATATATCATTAAGTAACAACTTTGTGTAAAAAAAAAAATGGTTCGTCATTTTACAAAAACGTGTGGAAAAAAAAAAAATCTTCTATGGACTCAATATGCCTCTCAGTAGATAGCTTAGGGTGTCTACTTTCCAAAAAGGGGTCATATGGGGGTGTTTGTACTGTCCTGGTATTTTATCACCTCAAGAAATATGATGGACAGTCAGAAAGTAAAAGCTGTGTAAATTCCATTATCTATACCATAGTTTGTAGACGCTATAACTTTCACACAAAGCAATCAACATACACTTATTGGCATTTATTTTACCAAAGACATGTATCAGAATACATGTCCTAAATTTATGACTGAGTTTACTATATATTTTTATAGCAAAAAGTAAAAAAAAAAAAATTTTTTTTTACTTTTTTTTTTCCAAAAATTTTGGTCTTTTTTTGTTTATAGCGCCAAAAATAAAAAGCACACAGGTGATCAAATACCACCAAAAGAAAGCTCTATTTGTGTGAAAAAAAGGACATAAATTTTGTTTGGGTACATCATTGCATGACTGCGCAATTACCAGTTGAAATAGTGCAGCGCCGATTAGCAAGAAAAGGCCTGGTCATTAAGGGGGTAAGTCATCTGGAGGGCAAGTGGTTAAAATAACATGCCTGGGTGATTGCCTTAAAAGCTGTCCCACTAAAAGTCGCTGATCTCCGCCATTACTAGTAGAAAAAAGAAATCTCATTATCTATACCACCATTTGTAAACGCTATAACTTTCACATAAACCAATTAATTTACATGCATTGGGATTTTATTTTTTAGCAAAGACATGGAGCAGAATACATTTTGGCCCAAATTTAACGACGTTTTATGTGAAATATTTTTACTGGCCATGTTTAATAGCAAAAAGTCCAAAAAAGTTTTTCTCAAAATGGTCAGCCTTTTTTTGCTTATAGCGCAAAAAATAAAAACCGATCAAATACCACAGAAAGAACGCTCAATTTGTGGGGGGAAAAAAAAGGATGTAAATTTCATTTGGGTGCAGAGTTGCATGACCATACAATTGTCAGAGTAACACAGCTCCGTAACGCAAACAAATGGCCTGGTCATGAAGGGGGGTAAATCTGCAGGAGGGCAAGTGGTTAAAGTGTTATTAAACCCATAACAGTAAAATCAGTCTGTATATGTAGTAAAGCCAAGAGTGTAAAAATCAGGCACAACTCAACCAACCCCCTCCCCCCCCATCACTGCAATACAACCCTCCCATCCCCCACCAACACCACGTAGGGGATGTAGTTGTGGTGTGCATGGTTCTATACATATTGTCACAAGTAAGCCTGCAGCCTCTTGTTTGTTTTGTCTTATCTCCTTGCTATTCTTTCACATGTGTGTTTCTCTGTGCTCACCTATGGGCGTCGTCTGCTATTCCCTGGGATTTATGTGCTTCCCTTTCATCATTTCCTGGCCCGCCTCCTAGCTGGCTTGTCTATTTAAGATATGCTCAGTCTGGCTCACTTTGCCTGAGCTCCCCTGTGTGCTGCTGAGAATCTGTTCAAGTATATAGCTGTACCAACCCTGGCTTGTCCCTGACATTCCTCCTATATTGTCTTCCGTGTACCAACCCTGGCTTTGTTCCTGACATTGCTTGTCTTCTGCCTGTCCTGACCTTGGCTTGCCTACTGGATCTCCTGAGTCTGCTCCCATTGTACCCTGCTCCTGCTAGTGGTCTCTTCTACCTCAACTGGGTGTACCTGGGGGCTGCGACCTGGTTCCAGCCTGCTCCAAGTCCATCCCCACCATCAGGGGCTCTGGTGAACAAGCAGGCTGGGGCTTAGACTCTGCGCCCTGGGGAACCCCAAGCTGTGGATTAAGAGCTCACTATCACAGGTGCTGACATGTATACAGTGTACTATCAGTCCAGTAGTGTGTGGTTCTCTCTCTCTATATTGTGTGCTTAGCACAACGGTAGATGCGTTTTTAGTGAGTTCACTCCAGACAGGAACTAAACGTAAGGGCCTGGTAGTCCACTTTTATTAAATAGTAACTGAAAAGTCCTTTCATCATAAGGTTTCCCATGCAGAGGGTTTCCACTTCACTCAAAATAATACACAATGAAAATGCCGAGCAACCTGGCTCTCTGGTTAGCAGTACCTTTTGGTTTGGTCTCCCAAACCACTGACTATTCAGGCTCACTCAGCCTAGGTGACAGTTCCTTTCTGTTCAGGCCCTACATGGCCTCTTGACAAAGTTTTCCTTATACCTCAGCTTGCTTCCTCCAGAGACTCACAGATTCTCTCCAGCCCCTCAGATTCACTGGCCTCTGCAGCTTCTTCAGCCTCCCAGACCCTCTCTTAGTCTCCCAAACTCTCATAGCTGACCAGACTTTCCCAGTCCTTGGGCCCAGAATTCCCCTCACAAGTGTTGTAGTCTCCACCAGGTGCTTCCAGCTCTCCTAACAGGGCTCTGTCTTCAGGCTTGTAGCAATAGCAACTCCTATTCCATCTACACCACTTGTGAGCTATGCTCAGATCTGCCGTATAACGAGTATGTGCATCTGGACACACACACCCTGCAGAACTTCTGAAAAACCTGAACACAAGACTGAAGACTCCATCCCATCCAATATTCTTTGGAGCCTTCAAGTTTACAGCCCCAATCCAAACTTGCAAAATCCAGGGAAAGCTTAATACATAGTTTCTCTGCTGAGTCCTATGTCCTTCTCAAACCCATTTATATAAGTGTTGGGTCTCCTGTCAGTTTTATGAGGGGGGTGAGGAGAAGATCTGTAGACTTGTATGGTTTGGTTGCTCAGGTTTTGCCCATTCTCTTGCAGGCGGGTAGGATCCTTCAGAGCGGTGGAACAAGAAGTCATTCTGCAGTTACACACTGAGAATGGCAGCTGGGGCGGCTTTATCCGGGGTGCTGGTGAGTGTGTGGACCGGGAAGGAGGAGGTGGACTTGTAGAGGAAAGAATACACCACACTACAGTCCACCACACGATTCCGGTAGCCTTACCTTCTGGAATAAAAGAAACATCTGGCCATCCCCGCACCCTCCAGCACTGCGCATCCTCCTCAGGTCCTCACCAGGTCCCCATCCCGGCTACTTGTGTCCCTTCTTCTGGGAGGTGATGCTGCCCCCCTGAAAATTGCCACCCTAGGTAAATGCCTTGTTTGCCTCATGGTAAGTATGCCGCTAAGTAAAGCAAGCTTGCTATACTCACTGTGGAACCTGAGGGTTAATCCTTCACATTGTGTAAAAAGGCTTTTTGATCCTGTCTTCTCTGATTCTCCCTTCTACTGTCCCCAATCCATTTGCTGATAGTAGAGAGCTCTGGGAGTCACTCTGCACATGCTCAGTTTAGTGTGTATTGCTAAAGAGTTTTTTTCCCCTTTGGGAGAGAGCATGTGATCAACACAGAACAAATCAGCACTGTCCAGAAAGAGGGTTGGGAGATATGCAGCCTCATATGACAGTCAGAGCAGGCTGAAAACTCCTCCTACAAGCTTTAACCAGTGCTCAGCTGGACACTGATAGAAGTCACAAGACTGCTCTAACTGCTGATGAGAAAAGGTATTTGGCAGTTTATATTTACTAAAATAAATGCATTTCCAATTTCTTGGTACAGTGGGAGACCAGATATAGTGAATGCAGGGTCCTGGGTTTAGTAACACTTTAACCATTATTAAAGTCATTGCTCCTGCCAAACAGGATCTTTAAATTTTTTTTTTTTAGAAAATGGACATTACTGATTTCTAAGATTCATCTTCAATAGGGTTTGGATTCGGCATCATACTGTTTGGCAAACCCACCCTGAAATGAACCCCAGGTACAGTATGTTAAGCTCATCACTAATTACTCCCCAGTGCCTTCAGCTACAGAGGTCAGCGAGGCCTTGTTTTAAAGTGCATTTAGTCTAGGTTCACACCTATGCATTTTCTGTTGCATTTTTAAGAAATGCACAGCAGTCCATGTAACATGATTTCCTATGGGACATGTTCAAATCGCTTTGTTTTCACCTGGTGCTTTTTTTGAAAGGGTCAGGGACTTTTTTTGAACGCAAATCGTTGCATTTTTGGTTCAATATCCTTCAATGGAGATGCAGCAGAAATGCATGTAGTTTTGCCTTTTAATCTGCCCAGCAACAAGTTGGAAAAAAACACACAAAACATGTCAAAAATGCACCACAAAAAGCACTGCTGAAACCGATCAAATGCAAACTGCATAGGTGTGAACCTAGCCTTGCTGTTTTGTTTTTTTTTTTCTTCAAGGATTTTATTCAAGTTTTTAAGAAGACACATATAAACAGATCAGTAGACAGTGATATAAAAAAATGTACATTCTGGCAAATGGGATCCTGTTCCCTCCAAGAAATGGGGTTTAGGGCTTGAACGGTTCCCTGTCCAGAGGAGTTTGGCTGTATGATGGAATTGTTAGTGGACCATTCTCTCCTCTTTTCCGCTAATACAGTGAATTAAGTTAAATTAGCTGTGTAAAAATTAACAGTATCCTGAATTATTGTAAAACAATATAAACCAAAATCAGTAACAACATTTTTACACTCCTAACCTGGAGTGTCAGTCTAGATGAGGAAACGGGATATTTCAATACATGCTAGGTCCTTGTCATGGGCATAGAGGATGCTTCTCACACGCCTACTGGTTTTGGGTGAGGGTGTTGTCAAGATGACATTAGAGTCGGACAGTCAGTGAGCATTAAGAGAAAAAGAGGGGAGGGAAAGAGAGAGGAGAGAGGGAGATAAAAAGGGGAGGGGAAGAAGGTATGGGAAAGAGGGGGAGGTAAGGGGGTTCCCCCCTCTACTATTTTTATTTGTTAGTCTGAGTGGAACGTGGGCATGATGGGTATTGTGCATAGTCTGGCAAATCCACATACTGGTGCCAGCACACCCACGTGGAAGTATAATGTGTGGGTGGTCTCCCTGACTTGATGGACAAGTTCTTCCATTTGTGCAATTCTGTCAATATGGCGAAGCCAATCTGTTATCATCAAGGGATTTGGGATGATAATAAGCAAATAATATAGAGTAGATATCTGAGATTAAATGTCTCTGTGATTCTTTATGCATGCATAATGCCTCGAAGGGTGTGCATTGTCGAGACCACTCAGGGAGGTGAGAGGGGTGGCCTAGACAGTACCTCAGTTGCTCATAATGCCAGAAGGGCAACGATTGGCCTATCATGCGAGAAGCTAGTGAAGCTTGGGTTAAAAAGACAAAGATGTGTTCAACTTGGATATGTGGGTGTGGCCATTTATCAGACAGGAACGTTTCTGACATGCCAGGTGGAAAAGCTGGGTTATGCCGAATAGGTGTTGGAGGACCCGAAGATGAAGAGAGGCCATACTTTCGACAGGTCATATGAAAAATCTGTAGAGTATGGCCAAATAGAGGGTGTGCCTTATAATCCCGAGGTGTATGGCATTGAGCTATCCATGGTAGTTGGTGGAGAGGTAATGATAGAAGATCATGTTCAAGCCTGACCCAAGCTTTAACAGAGTGTACGTTTCAGTCAACTATTCTGGCTAGGTGGCAAGCCCATTGATATTGAGTAATATTCGGGAGGCCTACCCCTCCCTTAAGTTTGATGATTATGAGTCTATCATAGCTCATTCTCAGGTGTTTCGACCCCCAAATAAAGTCTGTTCATGCTTGCCGGTATGAGGAGATGAAGGCAGCGGGAAGTCTAATTGGGATTGTCTGCATAACATATAGTATTCTAGGTAGAATATTCATTTTAATAATGGCTGCTCTCCCAAGCCAAGAAAAAAAGCCTGAAGTCCACTTCTATAGATCTTGTTTAATATTGTTAAGAATTGGTAAGTAGTTTAGGGTGTAAAGGTCTAGTAGCCTTGAAGGTAATTGAATTCCAAGGTACGTAATTAGAATGCACTGGTGCATTTACTGTTTATTAGGAACATGTGAATCAAAACCTAATTAAGCAGTTGTAACAGCTGAAGGTTTTATACCTTCATGCATTCTATGCAAGAAGGTAAAAAACCCTCTGTGTGTTGCTCCCTACACAGCCCCCCCCCCATACTCACCTGAATGCCCTCTCTATCCAGTGCTGTGCAAGTGAGCTTCAGCTCTTCAGGGTCTCTCTATCCGCATTGGCTGAAAACATAGCAGCAGAAGCCATTGGCTCCCACTGCTGCCAATCACAGCCAGTCTGGAGAGAGCGGGGGCAGGGCTGAGTCGGGCTCTGTGGGTCTCATAGACACACAGAGCAGGCTGAGGAGCAAACACATAACAGTGCTCCCATAGCAAGTGGCTTGCTATGGGGCATTGAGCAGTGGGGAGGGGCCTTTGCACAGAGCAGGTAAGCATGACACGTTTGTTAATTTTTTTAAACAAAATTTAGCCTTTAATGTAATTTTAAACCTACTTTCGCCCACATATTAAGCTCTATGTAAACTAGTCTGTGATGAAAAAGCGTGTATACTTACCTAATATAAGGATCCAGTCCAGTCAAATGATCTCTCCAGCAGCCACTTTGAGGGGAGAAGAGATAGCAGGGACAACAGCTGCAGAGCCTGGGCAGTAACATCACCCATAGACTTAGCGCTCATGTACACTGCAGCTGATAAACTCATGTTTAGGAGCTGTTCCGCTTTTTTTCAGCAGCCCTTGAACTCACCCTAATGTTTTCCTATGTGTCCATGTACACATCGTCGTTTACAGGCAGTTGAGTTTACAGTCATTTTTTTGAATGCAGAAAACTTGGATTCAGCGGTAGATTTTATCAGCATTTCAAACCGCTTGTAAACGCGGCTAAACACGTTTATAGGCGGTTTAAATTTGTTTTTAACTCTTCCATTTCCAGACGCTGTCCAGAGCCTTTTTTCATCATGAAAAATGCATGCAAGGCGTTTTCCCGGTACTTAAATGGACTTAGCAAACCATACTTTGAGGTTTTGCATGAAAAAAAAATATGTTAGACACTGCTGCAATAATTTCTGCACAGAAATGATCTGGAACACATCCAAACACCACAAGAAAAAAAGACAGCTAATCTCAACAAATACTGCTCTCTGCTTCTGCTCTCTCTTTCTCTCACAATGTCTGAAATAGTTAATTTTGTACTGTTTTTCAGTGCATTCTGGGCATTTTGGAAGGTCTCCTGAGGTTATCTTTAAAAAACGCTTCTAAACATAAACGCACATAAACGCAGTATGCAAACGTGGCTAAACAGACGGTTTTTAACCTACGTTTTCCAGCAGTCAGTTTCCATCGTTCAGAAGTGTCCCGTGTACATGGGGCCTTACTATGGGGCATCCATTGTCCACTTTCCCTTCTCTATATTGAAGCTGGTGCTGAGACCCGCTTTGATGCTTAACTTGATGTTCTGAATCCTACCCATCCAAGCCAATTCTTTTGCATGACATCAACTCATACAACTGTCATATCTTTTTTGATCATTGTTTTATACTTTAATGTTAATCAATATGTCCTTTTCTGGGGAGATTGTTTGTTTTTTGTTTTTGTTATTGCTGTTTTTTGTCTGCTCTCTCAACAGTATGAATGAATGTAAAAAATATATTAAATAAAAAAAGCCAGAAGGAACATTCTCTTCTATTTACAAATTCAACTGGAAATGTGTCTAGGTACACCCTCAACATTTATTCATGTGAGCTAGATTTATAGCATGAGAGCAAGATTTAAATAAATAAAGTTTCATACTAGCAATACTTACTTTTCAACTTTGTTTCAAAATAATGCATCCACTGATGTGTGGTTGAGTCCCCAAACATATAGAAGAACTTTCCCTTCATGCAAGCATTTAGTTGTTCTACTTCATGGTAGGTCTGCATCTTGCAAGTCTTTGGGTACCAGATATTGTTCATAACATATCCACTGGGGTATTCTAATTTCTCTCCAGTTTTGCATTTCTCTTTTGTCTCTAAACTTGAATCTGGAAAAAAATATAATATAAGTATTTGCATTAATAATATCACCATTACTTTTGAATTGCATCACAGACCATTTGATAATTTTTTTTTTATCTGAACAAAAAGTGACTTGAAAAAATCATGGATATATCAGGCATTTATATGTAACAAGTAGATGTAATAGTTTGCAAAAGCATCAGATGACTGACAAGGAAACTATAACAATTTTTTTTTGAGGGGGGGGGGGGGTTTACATATGTTTTACCATGTATGTATAATAATTTGCTTTATGAATAATATGTATTACAGAGTGAACACATGAAGCAGGATTCCCAGAGAGAACTCTGGATAAGCTGTTTTCTTTCAGACATTATTTATAATAATTTGTGTGATGGACTGCCTGACACCCCAACTGGGTGTCTCTGCCATACTAGAGCTTCTTCCACTCTGGAACCAAAATATAGCAATTTTAGTCCAAACCTAACTAATTACCAGACAGGACCAGCATATTTGGTTAAGACTTTAGAACGCAAATTTACTCCAAGCATCAGACAAGATGTTAGAGTAAAACAGGACTGACTTTATTAAGAAACCACAGAATATTTATACACAAAAGACCTTCAGGTATGACACACATCAGGAGAAAATTAAATCGCATAAACAAACACAAACTCAAAAGAACAATGGGTTCATTTCTGGCACCTAACAGTCTGGACTCTGGAGGTGTTGAAGGCTGGCCATACAATATACAATTTTCTTGTACATTTTTTCTTTAGATTTACCAAAACCATATAATAGGAGGTCATACCTGAACACTTTACATTTTTAGGCAATCAGGCAGGCCATTGTACTACATAGTTGAAGATAAATCTAAAGGAAATTGAACAAGAAAATTGTATAATATATGGTCAGCTTAAGTGAAGTTAGAGATGATCACCTAGAGTCAGCCAGGTTAATCCCATTATTCAAAACAGGAATAGGTCCCAAAATTAACTACTTCATGCATGATTCACACACTATATCGATAATGGCACAGAGTGACTTAAACATAATGCCAGGGGAAAGCAGTAGAAATGTTCTTTGTAACCTCAAAAGGTCCGAGGGGTGTCTTCATAGTCCCGTGTCCATAGTCAGTGGGAAGGTATAGTCAGTATATGACCAACATGGACCAGCAACATACTGGTACGTCGCTGGACTTTGAGTGGTTATACCAGGATGATGCCTACAGGCATCATCCTGGTATCACTTTTTTACCTCATTAAAGTCTAGTGTCTTAGAAGGCAACTTGTATATCGACCAACCAGCTATATCTACCACCACCATAGACTTCAAGGCCCCCAGCCGCAAGTACGGGGACAATTTCCTAAAAAATACCCTTGATACAACCAACTTACTCCTGAACCATTATTGCCATAAATTTACTAGCGTAGGTACACCCATACCTGTGATGGGCCCAACCACCCATTCTCTAAAATTTTTAAACCGTCATTGCCTTCCAAGACCCTGAGGCCCCTGCCAACTGCTATGATAAACAGAAACCCATAAAACAAGCGAACCCCCAAAAACACAGGAACACAACCAAGCAATCACCCATACAGTAAACTGCCCGAGAACCACCACCAAAAACGTCGGAAAGGACAAAAGAAAGCGAACACAGCACTGCCAAACAAGTCATCCAGGAGGGAGGGCAGGAGAAACTTGTTCTACGCTGTTCCAGCTCTGACTGACTCCGACCACTTTGGCACCGCCCAACTTTGTCCACCCGAGCCACCTGGCCCCTCTTAAGCCACACTCGAGTCCCCACCAATCAGCTAACACTTTTCCCCTTCTTAAACAAAACCTCCTCTATTAACCCTACGTTGCTCCGGCCTATCCTGCCAACCTAGTCATGTCAGGCCTTCTGCCCATGCTGCTCATCTAGCTCCAGGCCTTATTCTATACATGTAAATGGTTATATTTATTTGCCAATTCTCTCTAGCACTCTCTAGAATTGTTAAATACAGTATATGTCCTATGCTCCTAAGCTCCAGCTAGAGACTATAATGTTGTATTTTACTACTGGTCATAATAAAAGAACATTTATTCAGAAAAGAAAATAGCCCTAAAAACGCTGGATGACTAGCCTCTGATTGCCTCTCTGTTAATAGCCATCTGAAGTGAGAAGGAAAGAGTGGAATGGGTCACTTACTAAGAAGTAGTTTCCCCACCTGTCAAGATCAAACCTTCCTTGAAATTTGGATGGGATTGGTGATACAGATAGATAAACATGGTTTTTAGCACAGGCGTCAGACTACAATCCCTGTCCTGGACCTTGTGAGATGCTCCTTGGAGTCTTGTTGTAGTGCATCACATTGAATTGAGAATAATGTAAATGGTACTGATTTTTGATTCTAGTACAGTCAATGTATTCTGGATAGCATGGGCAGTTAATGATTGGTATCCCTTAGTGTCTTAAATGATTTTTGGGACATGCATTCAGAGATGTTTAGTGCAGAAACGATACACTTCAGATGGCCTTTTTTCATACAAACATGATTAGGGAAAATATTTTTGTTAAATTATATTGTATCTGTTAACCATTTGACCTACAGAAGTTTTTACCCCCTTCATGACCACAGCATTTTTTTGCTATTCAGCACTGTGCTACTTTAACTGGCAATTGCTCACACAAATAGAGCTTTCTTTTGGCAGTATTTGATCACCACTGGGTTTTTTATTTTTGCTATTGTAGCACCCTCTAGGTTTACCTAGATAAGGATTTGGGTTTTTTTTGCAAGTTAAAGGCTTGAAGCCTGGGATGGGTCAGCCTGGGAATGAGATCAACTTAGGACCGGCTAGGAGGCTCTACGGGTCAGGGCTTCTGGAGCCCTACCACCCTTCCAGAAACTGCTGGAATTTTATGGAAGAAGAGCAGAGAAGGAGAGTAGGCCCAGAATTGCATGTTTGAGAGAGCTTGGCCAATCCCCGGGCAGGAGGCCAGATACGGTGGCTAAGAGTAACCCTAAATATAGCAGAGCCTGTGCAGCAGAGGAGTTGGGTGGAAGATGGACTGAGAGAAGGTGCTGGAGTGAAGCTTGGGAGGGGGCCCCAGGGAGGGAGCCTACCTCCAGGTTGGTTACTGGATAGAAGAATCTCCACTGTGCTAAAGTCTCCTAGGAAGGACAACCGGTCAGCTGGAAAGAAACCGGCCCCAGTGTAAAGTCTGAAAGCAGCTATAACCCATCAAGCTGACAGGAGAGTGTGAGTACTTCTACATCCCCTGGGCCAGATAAAAGGGAGAGGGCGGTCAGGTGCAAGAACCAACTAGTTCTATTCTGGGACTGCTTAACTGCACATCTTGGAATCCCTTGCCCAGGGATACCCTCAGGACAGCTGGGTGAAAGAGGAAGGGTTCAATTGGAGTCTGAGGAGGTATACCACTAAGTTACTCTACAGTTCATTGGGCATACCATATATCCCTAGACCCCATCCAAGTTGTTAATCCCTTAATAAAAACAAGCTCAAGGACTGTTTTACTGTCTCAGAGAGAAAATGTGGAAAATGCACATTGCCTGGCTGTGCAGAGCTTAAGGGGGACCCAGTTAAATCCGGCGGCCCTCAAGGCGGTAAAACTACTGAATTAAAAAACAAACAAACACATTTTTAGAACACTTCAATTTTTTTTTAATTTTTGCAAACAAACAATATTTCTTCATAAATTTAGGTAAAAAATGTAGACTGCTGGATTTCTTTGGTAAAAAAAATAACTCAGATCAGTGTGTATTATTTTGTCTGTGTGAAAGTTATAGAGTCTACAAGCTATGGTATATACAGTGTATTTGAAATTTGATCAGTCCTGATGTATTGACGGCCTATTTCTTGAGGCCCTAAAATGCCAGGACAGTATATATAACACCTCCCCCAATGACCCCTTTTTAGAAACTAGACAGTCCAAGGTATTTTAATGTTGTAAAAGAAACCTCTGCGCTTTAAGATATGCTGCCCACCTCCTAGTAAAGCTACCAACACTCAGAAGACTTGTAATACTAAGCCTAAAATAACAAACAGTAAATAATAAATAATAGTGTGGCTCTAAATCCAAAAACTAAAATAGTGAAGAAAATTGTGTTTGTGAGAAAATCTTAATATCTCATAACTAATCTATAGTGTCATATAGTGCTATCACAACAAATATATATTCTCAAAAAACATTAAATAAATGATATAAGTCCAAAGCATCCTCCAAAAGTGCAGTGCTGAAGAATCTTCACAAAAAAACATCTGGTGACAGTGAAAAGTGAAGGAAAAGTCAGCAGCTTACTGGATACCATAGACCATTGCTAATAAAACTAACGTTCACACAGCGCTTTAGGGGTTGTTTTGGTCCTCTTGCCAAAGGACCATCAATACTGCAAACTCAGGATCCAAAAGTGTGACGAACCGTCCCTTTGTGATAGCATTTTGCCCTTTCTGTTTCAATTTTCTCTCCTTTGTAAAGCTGTATATGTTAGCAGCTGGTATGAAGACAGACATTCTACACTGTTTGTTTAGGGAAATGTGACCTTGTAGTTTTTCATTTCTATAGAGTTCATACTGTATTGTTGGGTTGTAGGGTTTTGTTGTGGGTGGGGAAAACCAGGTGCCAGGCTGTCTGGTGGGGGTGAAGCTGTATATACTGAGCTGTGTTTAATAAAGACTGATTCATTTCACCCTTCAGGAAGTTCTGACTCGTCGTTTGGCATAGCAGGGAAGGATTAGTTTTGAGCTCTAATACCTGCCTTGACAGACCGCTGGAAGACTTGCAGGACAAGGGGGCCATTGGATGAGACGCATCGCTCCGCACGAGGAAGCCCAGGCGGAACGGTTCCACCACATTAGTGCCTATTCATATCTATGCGTCACATGCTTTCTGTGTTTTCATTTTGAAGGGGCTGAAATTGCACCACACTAAAAGTAGTGCATGGATTATTTTATTTATATAAGGTACTTATATTGCACCGTCAACTTACACAGCACTTTACATATATATATATTGTACATTCACATCAGTCCCTAACCCTCAAGGGGCGTACAATCTAAAGGCCCTAACCTACATTCATACATATACGTACTAGGCCCAATTTAGACAAGAGCCAATTAATCTACCAGCATGTCTTTGGAGTACTTGGAAATTCACTGCAACTGGATCACATTGTATTTCTGCTGCATTTGCAACCTGCATTTGGAGTGTACAGATTTTTTTTTTTCATCTTGGCAAATGTACCATGCATTTTAGTTGACATGATTTTGATCTTAGGGTATTAGGTTGTAGGCCAAAGCTACAGAAGGGTGTTTTAATATAGTACTAATGTTAGTAGCAGTTAATCACTGAACAAATGACCACTAATATAAGAGAACCAATGGCCCCCAATGGTGAGAGTGGCACAAGTAATATTTAGTACTGATTAATCATTCAACATATTAGAGTGATGTGCACTCAAGCATAACCACTCCCATACCATATGGTACATAATTAGTTGCTATTACACTATACTTGTGTAGCTTATATTATAGACAGAAATTTGGTCCATTTGTTTTGAGATTAATCACTACTCAAAAGCAATAATTCATTAGCAATTTTATTGAAACAATAACTCTAATAGAAACAGCCATGGCATTTAAATTTACTCTTTTGTGCACTTGAAGCAGAAATCCACCCACATCCTTTTTTTAAGCTACCCCCCCCCCCCCCAACATCTTGTGTTAAGGAAAAAAGTGCTTAAAGGGCAACTTGCAATAGCCTCTGCATCCTCCTCTGCAGCTGGCCATCAGTCTACCAGGTTTGTAGCACCTTCCTAGATAGGTGCTAGAATCAGGTAAGTTTACTTCTGGCCCACTGTTTGATTACTCCTCCTGTCTTCTAAAACTCACCGGATTATTGTGGAACATGGGTGTGGAGTAACGCAAATGAGCAGCATGAATACGTTTACTGTCTCCGCCAACCTCTGTGGTAAGGTTGCACAGAAGGCTGCTAGGGAAGTGTATAAATAGTTTGAGACTTGGAACAGAATTGTTTTGCCCCTGATGAGATCACGGCCTGGGGGGGCTGTTATACCCCCCAGGCCACGTGCCATGTGTTTGCTGATCATCAAAGTCCCAGCTGGGTGAGCTAGGGGACCAGGTTTTACTGGAAGCTGTTGGAGCTGACTGAGGAGGCCTGTTGTCTGTGGACCTAGTCTGGTATCACAGGGAGAAAGTGTCTGGAAGGCATTGGAATGAGGCAGCCAATCATCTGAAGACATTTGTGACTACAGACAGTTGTGAGAGATCCTAGAGACTGTGTGCTGTTGCCACCCCTCTGGTGTTAGAGAGTCAGCTGTGTGTTTAAAGGGGACAAAGTGTTCAAAGTCCTGAAGAGCTCAGTCTATGTAATTCTTAGTGAAAGGATTTTGCTTGCACTGTCCAGTGAGGAAGATTAATCTCCTCAGGTTACTGCTACAACACTTAGTCCACTCTTTTACTTCTGCAAAAACTTGGCTCATAGTTCTACAGAAGAGAATGTGCCCTCCTTTTTGTACATAGTTTTGGATTATCCCACTTAATTCCCCCATCTCCATCCAAGTTACTTTAAAATAAAAACACCAAAAAGAATACCCCTGGACTGTACATTATGGCAAAGAGTGACTGTGAACATGTGCCTGGTTGCAGGGCACTACTGAAAAAAGGACTCAGTCCAGAAGTAAACTCTTCCCTTTGTTGGCCAAAAGACTACAGGCCGGGGCGTATTTACCACAAGGCAAACATGTGACATTTTTCAGGGGGGCAGCACCACCCCCCCAGAAGAAGAGACTCACGTGGCAGTTGACAGAAGATGGGGACCAGGTGAGGCATTGCCTGAGCTTCACCATGTGATCTGTGGGCTTCTGGAGGGTGTAGGAAGAGCCTGACTATTGTTCACGCACAAGGGCGGCACTGTGGATGGCTGGCTGCTTTCATTCAGGAGAGGTGCAGGTGAGTGCTGGAAGAATACATCTCTCTGTCTGTGACTCTGGGGATGGCTGGCTGGCTGCTTACGCTCCTTTTTTTAAATTATTTTATTTGGGGGGAGGGGGAGCCACTTGCTACAGGATTTAAATAATACATTTAAAACATTGGGGGGCACAAGGGAGGAAGTTTTGAGTTAGGTAAGCTGGATTTCAGCCACCACAAAAACATGCTCGAGATCCATTCTGGATGTGTTTCTACCTGCATGTTTTTGACACGTTTTTGCTGCATTATGGTGTGTTTTTGATAAGTTTCAGAATGTGTTCCAGATGCTTTTTTTTCTTCCCTGGATTTTTTCACTGTACTGGGGTCCGGTGCGTTTTTTAGGTGTTTTTGATGTGTAGGTGCATTCCGGTGCTCTATTGATGCATTTTACGGCAAAAAATGCAGCATGTTCTATCTTTTTCTTTTTTTTTGGAACTGGAACACACTGGAACTACAAGTACTGGTGTGAACTATGCCATTGAAAACCGTGTAACCTACGTTTTATATATTTTGGATGCAGAGATAAAAAGCACTGGAATGCATGTGGTGTGAACTAGCTCTGATAGTAAGTTTTAGGGTTGGATCTGTCACAATGGCAATGGTGGACTATCACGATCAAGTACCACCCCCTTGCCTGCCCATTATAATGGTCCCTTTATAAAAGACAGCCAGTTGCCACAGTTATACAGGAGTTGACAAAGTGCATGCGCGTGAAACACGTCATGGCAACTGGAACGCTTGCGGTTCAGCTTGATTCCTGGTGGCCGATTTCTGCTGCCTCTCAGGACCTCCTCCCACATCAGTTTCGATGTACCATGGTCCCCATTCCTGTCAACCTGCTTCTACCTGTCAAGGGATTAGCTCAGCACACATCTCCAATGCCTGGTTCGGGGTTCTCGTGCAGCCAAAGGTGAGCAGATATTGCACCACGGCCACAAGTTGGACAATTGACACTGCTGGTTTGATATTGGATGACAATACTGTTTTTTTTATTATACTGGAATAAACCTACTGGAGGGTGTAAGAAGAGCCTGACTATTGTTCACACACAAGGGTGGCACTGGGGATGGCTGGCTGCTTTCATTCTGGAGAGGTGCAGGTGAGTGCTGGAAGAATGCATCTCTCTGTCTTTTTTTTTTTTCTACACTGTGCATTGCAGAGCAATAATCTTTATTGCTCATGCAAAGCAATGTGTGCTTTGAACTGTCATGAATGGGTTAAGTTCATGACAGTTCAAAATACAATGATCTGTGATTGGCTCCAGCTGGTCACATAATACAGGGTGCTGTGATTGGCTCCACGTATTATGTGAGAGCTGTGGGCCAATCACAACTCACCAGGAAGAGAAGCAGAGCTGTCAACAGCTTTGTTGCCATTGTGATCATGTGATCGCATAGCGATCACATGGCCACTGGATTCTGTTCACCTGGATCTTCATTGCACTGTGTCCAGTGGACACAGCAGATGTGGGGGGTAGGCTTGCACACCCGCTCTGCAGCACAGCGCCCCCCTCGTGTTGCTACAACACCAGCGATGTACAGGTATGTTGCTGGTCCTGTAGCTGCCACTCGTTTGCAGTACATTGCGGGCGAGGGAACGGACAGAAAGCAGTTAAAGTCCAGAGTCTCCTAGATTCTAAATCTACAGCAGCAGCAAAGACATGCATAGTTAGTGCTGGCCAACCTTATTAGAAAGCCCAGCATGCTCTGCACACACAAACATTAATGCACTATGAAGTAAATATTCAATATGCAAATAACAGTAACATGATATAAAACATCAGTATATAAATTGACTTCTTATATATCCTGAATACACCAAGGTCAAGAATTTCCATCCATAATTTTTCATATTGTTCTGTCCACTTGGAATTTTCAAGTGTACATTTGCACATTCCAGCTTATCCTGTTTCTTTATATTCTACAACAGTGGTGTGCAACCTAAAAGGTCCCAAGGGCCACACTTGCATCCATAGTTTGAGTAGAGGGCTGCATCTTAATGCCTATGCTATACCCTATCCAAGTTGAATGGAAGGAAAAGCCCAGAGTGTAAGGTGGCAATGGCCATATGCACCATAATAAAACCAGGAAAAGACATGCATATAACAGATATAACCCCTATTCAAGTGGAATACTGCCACTGTATCAGGGATAGTAAAATAGGTCTCATTGTTGGTATCAATGGAAGTTAAAAAAAAGCCCATTGTCGGTGTCAATAGGATAAATAGGTTCCTTGGTTGGTGTTAGTGTACTTTAAGAAAACTCCATGTTGTTGATGTCAGTGGCAAGGCCCATATCAGAGTAATAGGAATAAAATAGGCCCCATATTGTTAGTCAGTTGGTCCAGCATCTGGCATTCTATTGCAGGCCAGTTGGACAGCCCAGCTCTATACTACGAAATAAATCAAAATTCCAACAGTATGCATGTGATCCCCTCATAATGACTACAGCAGATATGCAGATGTAGGAATCCAAGCACAGTAGCCTCACTACTAGAGCTCTCAAGTGATATTAAAAATTGTGAGGGGGATGTATCAGTCAAACATCTTACCAAAGTTGAAAATGTCAGTTTTGGGTGGACATACATGTTTATGGAATAACATAAAATTAAAATTACTTATACACCAACAGACATATCTTGCCAATGCTTTAATACTTTAGTACTCTAGTTTACATCAAACCTTAAGCCTGGAGCAGCTGTACATGACAACCAATCAGCTTCTATCTTCAGGCTAGGTTCACACCTATGCAGTTTTATCCATTTCTGCATTGCGTTTTGCACATGTGTGTTTTACACGTTTTTGATGCATTTTGCAGGGTTTTTATTTTCTTGTTGCTAGGCAGATTTAAAACACAACGCAACAAAATTGCAGCAAAAACGCACTACATGATTTTCTGCAGTGTTTCCATTGAAGTCTATAAACCAAAAACGCAACTTTTTGCATTCAAAAAAGTCCCTGACCCTTTCCAAAAAACGCTCCAGGTGAAAACGCGGAGATGTGAACATGTCATGTTAAATGGACTGTAGCGCATTTCTGCAAAACACAAAATGCTGCAGAAACCGCTTAGGTGTGAATCTAAGGTCAGCTTGTTCAGCTGAAAATTTAAGATAGAAGGTGAGATCATGGTTTTTTTTTGGAAAATATAAATTACAGAGAAAAAATATCTAAAAGGGGGCACATTACAAGAGATCCTGATCAGGATAGCAAGGGAAATGGAAAATTCATATAGATCTCAGTTTAAGTTAATTTCCAGCAATGCCCTGTTTATAAACACAGCAGGCATCATGACTGGGGATGGCCCTTTCGGACTAGTCTGTAGGGTAAAAAAGGGGTTAAGTGATGGCAGAGGGACAGGATGGGGAAGGGGCATGATTTGGATTGTGGTGGCAGATTATTGGAAGGAGAAAGAAAAAGGAGGGGACTCCTGCATCACGTTGAGCCTCGTGACATACCAGTCACTCAGTTGGTCCCCTTCCATGAAGAAAGAAGTCCCCACCCTCCCCAAGTTTTTGTTGTTATGGCTTTGCTTATGACTTTTATAAGGAAATAAGAAAATTAATATATTAATAAATAATTTAAAAGGAAAAACAAAAAAACAAAGAATACATACATAAAAAAAATAAAAGGGACGTGCAGTTTTTTTCTTGCAGGACGATGAATAAATAACTACAAAGTGCTTAATTCAATGACACCTTGTTATTATTGGTTCCAGTCCAGTATATTTGTTGTCACGTGATATTTTTGTCACAGCTGGCGTTTATCCCTTTTGCGGGCTGAGGTTGCAGGTGGCTGGTAGAGGCGGTAGAATTGGTAGCAGGAGGCCCAAGTAAGCCCTTAAGCCTAACCTGGATGGCTGAGAGCTGAATTGGCTCCTGCTAAGGAAAATAAGTGGAGATGCACCACCCAGCACTGCTAAAAAGGAATGTTGTGTTAGATATGTTTTATTGGTTGATTGTTCATTATTCATAGATATCAAGCTGTGGCCGATAATTAAATAATAAAGTAGCAACACAGGTAAAAGTATCTTTGTTGTCAGTGGGGTTATTTTAGTCAATCTCAGGGAAAAGTGAACAGTGTACCAGTCATGGACTTTCTGAGTTTAACATAATTACAGTTTTTCCTGGATTGAATCAGCAGTTCACTGACTTACTCCTTAACTAAGGTGGTGTCAGCAGCATTGGAGCAATATTGACCCTTTCTTACAGGTGATGTTAAATGGATATTTTACCATGGGACAGTCTTCTTATTTGACATTGCAATTTTTCCATGATAAGCCGACAAACACAACACCTTCTCAGCAAAAGACTCACATAAAAATACTCTCTCCCATATAATGTTTTTTTTTCCTTTTTTTTTTTTGGTGGACATCTCCACAAAAATAAGATACTATTTAATTTGGAGACTGTGCTCCCTACAACTGTAAAATGGAATTCTTTTGGTGCGTACTGAGTCCAAAGACAACATCCTTGAAAGGCACTCAATTTGTATACATTATAGATACCAGTTTAATAATGCTAGGAGAATTACACTTACTTTGACACAGAAATACATTCAACTCTGGAATTTGCCGTGGAATGTCCAATCTGGCTTTTGACCTTGAAAAGAAGAAGCAAAATATAATGCATTTTAATTCAGAAATATACTGTACATGGTATCATAAACTGTGGTACTTCTTTAAAATATATCAAAGTGAAAGAAAAGCAAATAAAGTGAATATCTTCTGGTTAAGGATGAGTGAATCTGCCTGAATTTGGTTCATGAACAGTTCCATGAATCTTGCTTGAAATTTTGAAGTTTCCAAACTTTTCAGCGAACCTTATATAAGACTATAGGGAGTAAATCTTATTATTCAATTCTGCATATATGTAGTGCTAATAAACAAGCTATTCAAAGAAAAGGTATAGGAAGACAGGTACTTCCATGAGGGGAAGGGGGCATGTACTAATGCCCCAAAAAATATCTCTCCCTTCACAGAATGGTCAGCTCTCCCTTACTTCAACACACACTGACAATATGGAACATGGGAGCCTCCCTTTATTTTTAGAAAGTGGGCTCCTGTGACTGCTGACCTGGGAAAAAAGTCTGCCTTACATGACAAGTTGTTTCATATTTTTGGTGACAACCTTGTGAACTTTTTTGCCAAATCCATGGAAGAGGTGAACCCAGAGCCGGAACGGGGGGGGACAGGGGGGCAGAAGCGGCAGCCCCTCTCACCACACGCATGTTCTAGCAGTAGGCAACCATAAAACAAGCAATTGGTCGTGCATGTGCAGTCCGCACTCCATGACAATTATGGTCAGCCAGAGCAAGGGGTAGAGAATGAGCGCAGGGTGGTGCAGTTATACTATGGCACTCATTAGCAGCAAGGGAGTGCCCTGGGTGCTGGACAAACCTGTCCTGCTGCTGGGTAAACCCAAACTTTTTACCTAATTATGGTCATGAACAAAGGACATCTGTGTATGCTTAGGACATTGCTGTTTTTTTAAGCTTTTGTGGCATTTGGCAGACAAGGCACAGTATATCTGATCTGTAACAAAGTGCACACACCCTAAATGAATTCATGAAACTGTTATCATGGTGCCCATGCATGTTTTCATAGGTTTTTTTTTTCAGAAATCCAACCAATTCTGCAAGCGGTGTCAAAAAGTTTATAGACTAGTGTTGTAACACGCCAACAGATGGCAGAAAAAGGCTGAACGCACATTCACAGGGAGCACCGACCTTGATAAGTCAGTGTGCCAAAAGACATCGTACTGTGTACATCGGGAGCTGTTCAAAAGGTTCTTATGTAGCCATTTTTTCAACTTACAACTATCATCTTTTTTTTTTCTTCACGTTGCTTTTTGAGATCATAAAAAAGAAAAACTAACAAAAGCAATTGGAAAGCATGTGTGTGGAATGTATAAAAGGAAATACCCGATATATGAAGACATTTTCAGAACAAATCTAAAAAAAAAATCTTTGCAAAACAGATGCATCTAGTCACCACTTGCAACTGGAAAGTGGAAGGGTTGGAATGTATTACCTCTCACAGAGATCACAATCCCCATCCTAAGAATGCTTTTGTCTACTTTTCTCTCCTGATGGACATTTCATCTTGTTCAGGCATCATCCAGGAGTATCAACCTATCGGATTGAGTTGCTGGCCCAGAGTATATACAGACATTTAAATCCTGATGTCTGTTATGTTCCTGGTTGTTCTCACAATTGTCTAACATAGATCATCCACAGCTGTGACCTCTTAAGCCTCATTCAGATGAGTGCTGAAATCCATAGCTCCTGAATTAGCTCCTTGTTTACTCTCTAGGCGGTCCATGTGGGCAGCCCATTCGTGTTTGTTAGGATCCAGATGCTTTGCAGACACAGCCGTGTGGGTGAACGGCCCCAAACGCTGACAGTGTGCAATCATGGGAGTTCACCAACACCCACACCGCTGTCATTTTAGGAGTGATTTTAGTAATGCTTAAATTGAAAGATTAAAAATATAAAACCCTATTATTGCCCCCAGCTCTTTGAGAGAATTTAGATTCCAGGAGGTGGAGCTGGACATTCTGATCATGTGACCGCTGTGACAGAGGTCACATGTTTAGAAGCTCCAGATTGCAAGTATGCATCGTATGCTTTCTACTCTAGTTTAATTTCAATCCCCCTGCTCCCAAAAAATAGCCTCCCCCCATCTCATTTGCCCTCTGGAATGCCAGGTCAGTCTGTGACAAGCTCACATCTGTGCATGACCTTTTTATCTCCCATTGCTTCAACATACTTGCCATAACTGAAACTTGGCTTCATGATTCTGACTCAGCTTCTCCTGCTGCCCTTTCCCATGGTGGCTTCCACTGGACTCGCTCACCCAAACCAAGTAGACAGGAGGTGGAGTTGGATTCCTTTGATTCCCATTGAGCACCTTCCAAGTCCTTCTTATCCCTCCCTCTCTATCTCTTCCTTCTTTTGAGACGCACTGTATTCTTCTGTTTTCTCCAATTTCTCTGAAGATTGCAGTAATTTATCGTCCTCCTGGACCAGTATCACACTTTTTTGATGACTTCTCTGCCTGGCTACCCTACTTTCTTTTCTTTGAAATACCCACTATTATTCTTGCTGACTTTAGCATCCCTGTTAATGTTAACAGCCCAGCTACTGCTCAACTTCTCAACTTAACCTTGTCTTTTGACCTAACACAATCGACACACACTTCCACTCACTCCTATGGTAATACCCTTAACCTTGTATTCTCCTATCTCTGCACTCTTGGCAACCTTACCAACACCCCCTTTCCACTTTCATAGTATCCTTGTCTTCAACCACTTATCCCTCCAAGCAGCAAATGATTACTTGTGGAAACCTTCACCACTTTATCCTGCTACTGACCCCCTCTATTACAAAATCTCTCCCCTTTCCTATCCTAACCTGGCCACCTCTGTCTACAACAGTTCACTCTCATCCTCACTGGACGCACTTGCTCCTCTAACTACATAAAGAAACAGATACCCGACCGTTACAACCCTGGCAAACTGACAACACCAGAAATCTCAAAAGACATTGTCGTGCTCTTGAACGACTGTGGTGTGAAACCAAATCTCTGCAGAACTTCACCCTTTACAAATCTTCCAGCGACTTATGGCGGCGATCAGCGACTTATGGCAGGACTGCGGCGGACATTCTGACATTGGGGGGTTCTGACTTGAGGTCACTGACATCCCCAGTGACACCAATATAGTGATCAGTGCAAAAAAAAAAAACACTGACACTGTACTAATAGCACTGGGGAGGAAGGGGTTAAGTTTATTATTCATGGAAAGGGTTAACTGTGTGAGGGGAGTGTTTTACTAGGGGGCGGGGGGGGTGTACTGCAGGGAACACCGCTGATTGGGAGATAGAAACTCTTCTGTCCCGATCAGCGTGTCCTGGAGCTGTCAGGGAACTGACAGAAAGCACAGCTACTTCAGCTGTGCTCTCTGTCAGCGATTGCCGCTGATTGCCGGGACATAGCCGGTAACAACCGGCTGTGACCTGGCGACTGAAATCCGCGGCTGTGATCGGCGGGACAGGTAGGGCGGCGGCACGCTTCGTGTTTCAAAACACATGTTTTAAAACGTGCTTTTGCCCAGCAGTGCCACCCTGCGGCCGTATTTCTACAGTGGCTGGGCGGCATGTGGTTAAAGGGCTTTATTTCCTCATTACACTTCTGTAATGCCTATGAAATGTGTTGGCCTTGGACCCTTGGTTTCTTGGGGAGTTTTTACAATAAAGAAATATTTGAGTTTAGGGTAGATAAGAAGCTGATTTGAAGCAAAAGTATGATATTGCTAGATAATGTTGTTTATTCAATATAGTGGCTGGGAGTGACTGTTATCCTCACTGAACCTTTCTGCTAACTCCTTCCGGAGTGGGCGTGGCGCCCGCCCAATTTGGGAAAGTTGCTAGAAATAGGGCTTATAACGGGGAGCCTGAACCCTGTCAGTGGGGAGCCTTCCTATACGAAAGGTGACGCTCTGACACTGGGACTCTTGTCAAGGCTATATGGGCTCATCAATTGTTCAGGTTTTAAGGCTTCTCCGCGACCTCTTGTGCATTATGGTTCCGATGGGGTGTGTTCCTTCCTGTCTTACCATAGTTTTGGTAATGTGTTAATTCTATGCTGTGATGCTGTCAAAAGATGTGTCTATTTCATGCTGTAATGCTCACATAATTGGTGTGTGTTATTATGCAGATTGTGATGACTATTAGATATATCTGTGTGATATATCGCCTGTGTGTTGTGTGATAATAAAAGTGGAGGTTTTGACAGTGCAAGAAAATTGCAGTTGAATTCTGTTATTTCTTGGAGTGCCGAGTGAATGCTGTGATGTGCCAGGGCAGGTGTTCATTTGGTAGTGGGTCTCTCACATGCTTAGAATAATGGTGTGAATGCTGGTTAAACTTACATATGTATTGTGTGTGTGACCATGGGACTACCTGTGTAATGTGTGTGTATATGACTTGCTTTTGGTTATTGTGTCCAACATTGCATTACAATTTCCTAACTACCTATCACAGCTTCGGAGGCCCTGAAATGCCATAACCCCCCCCCCCCTTAAATTACCCCTTTTTGGATAGTAGACACTCCAAGGTATTTGCTAAGAGGCATGGTGAGTATTTTGCAGATCTCATTCGTTGCCACAAGTTTTTGGAAAAAGAAGAAAGTTTTACTTTTCAAAACCTTGTGACAAAAAATGAGATCTGCAAAATACTCGCCATGCCCCTCCTTGGGGTGTCTACTTTCCAAAAAGGAGGTCATTGGGGGGAGGTTTGTGCTATCCTGGAATTTCAGAGCCTCTGAAACTGTGATAGGTATTAAGGAAGTGAAATCAGGAGGAAATTACGCACCTTCAGGCTTTCAAGAGGGTCATTGGATTTTGGGTTCCTGTAGGCAGTTAGGCTCCCAAAAAGTCTCACACATGTGGTATCCCCATACTTGGGAGAAGTATCGGAATATATTTTGGGGTGTAATTCCACATATACCCATAGCATGTGTGAGCAATATATAATTTAAGTGACAACAAAGGTCTTTTTGACCTGTCATCCTTATTTCTATTACAAGGGATGTTTACATTCCTTCTAATAGGAATAAAAGGGTTAAAAAAATAAAGGGACAATGTAAAAATAGAAAATAAAAGAGATAAGAAAAAAAATTAAAGCTCTTCCATCCCTCCATGCTCATGCGCAGAAGTGAACACATATTAATTTTGCAACTGTGGCAAATGAGGCTTAATGTTGATAAATGTAAAGTTATGCACTTAGGGGTTAAGAATATACATGCATCATACATACTAGGGGGGTACAACTGGGAGAATCAATAGTGGAGAAGGAACTGGATGTTCTGGTAGATCAAAAGCTTAATAATGGCATGTAATGCCAAACTGCAGTTTTCAAAGCAAGCAAAATCCATTCTTGTATTAAGGTCATCACAGAGGGCAAGGGGGCACTCTTTACATCTGGAGGAAAAGAGATTTAATCTTCAAATATGGAAAGAGCTGTGAAAATCTGGAATACACTCCCTCAAGAGTTGGTTCTGGCTAGCTCAGTAGATTGTTTTACCGGCTTGCTATCCGCCCTATAGCACCCCACCCATGCCTGTGATTACTCGCCGGCACCCAGTGATCGCAGAGTATTACCGATGCAGGGAGAGAACTGTATATAAACAATAAAGTTCTCTCCCCTGTCAGCTCCTGCTATGCAGAGCCATACAAAGCAGTGTGCTTACAGTGAAGCACACACACAGCACATCATGTGAAACAGCACACAGTTAACACTTTGATAGCCTCAGGTGTTAACCCCTTCCTACCCAGTGCCATTAGTACAGTGTCAGAGATTTTTATTAGCACTAATCACTGTATTGGTATCAATGGGGATGTCAGTGACACCAAGTCAGTTCCCCCCAGTGTCAGAATGCCTGCCGCATTACCGCAGTCCCGCTATAAGTCACTGATCACCGCCGTTACTAGTAAAATAAAAAATTCCAGTATATATACCGCCATTTGTAAACACTATAACTTTCACGTAAACCAATAATTTAGACATATTGAGATTTGTTTTTAGCAAAGCCATGTAGCAAAACACATTTTGGCTTAAATTTATTTTTTTTTATTCCAAAAATACTTTAATAATATGAGAATAGACAAGATAGCATATAGAGCATATACAGCTATAGATCACAATCAGAACATAGACATGACATGTTGTCTCCCATTTCGCAGACGGGACTTATTGTAAACTGTAATACAAGGCCATGTGGAGTGGAACAGTACATCAAGCATACACTACAACCAATGGATACACAGAGGAAAGTGGATACAGGAATGTAGGTGTATGTTATCACGTCTTGAATCTCAGCATTTATTTATGATAGAGTGGTATGAAAATTAGGGTATGGAAGGCACTAGATGTTGTAGGCGTCATGGCTTACGTATTCATAACTTGAGTGTATGATATAGCTGAGATGAGTCATATCTGTGTAAAGGTAGGTGCTCTATTTGGTTGGTGAAGAATGAATGATAAGGTGGTATGACAGGTGTGAAAAAAGAGAGGTCGGAAAGAAGAACAGAAAGAAAAAGAGATGTAGGATGAGATGGTGGGGGAATATGGGGGAAGGGAATAAAAAAAAAAAAAAATTAGATGGGGGGGGGGAGGGGAAGTAAGAGGTTAAGCGGCAGTAGCGTGTATAGGTACTAAAGAGTTAAAATGGAGCACCTCCCCAAGTATTAGCCAAGCCAGAAAGGTAATTATAAAGCTTAGATTATGGTACATGTAAGATCGGACAGCGGGGTAACACGTGGGTCAGAAACCCCGTAAGGCATGTCATGATATAGCTCTACAGCCCATCCTTACGTGTGGTAAAAGTGTCCCCGGTGATCTGGGTATTCCCCTATACAGCATTGTATTAGGTCATGTAGTCCGGGGATATAGATTGATCATTTACTATTAAGTGATAGGTAGGAGTGGATTTGAAATGACTCCAGCATGCCCATGTTTTCCTAAATCTCTCCGGATGTTCCTTAGCTATAGAAATCAATTCCTCCATTTCTTCAGTTTTGTTGATCCTAGTATACAATTCTCGTACAGTGGGAACATGTGTTGAGCGCCAGTGTACTGGGATACATTGCTTTGCAGCATTCACCTTGTGCATAGCGAGTGACTTACGGTATGTCCGAAATGGAGGTGCGGTATGGTGAAGCAAAAATTGTGCGAGGGAAAAGTCTAGGGCATACGTGGTGACTTGTGCGATTGTAGATTGAACCTTCTCCCAGAAGGGTTGCAACAATGGGCATTCCCACCAGATGTGCAGGAGTGTACCCGTAGTTTTATGGCATCTCCAAAACAAATCAGGAATGTTGGAGTCGAAGCGGTGAAGCAGGGATGGAATCCTATACCATCTAGAGTATACTTTAAAGTTATTTTCTTGTGTGGAGATTGGCTTAAATTTATGACAAAATTTGATTTTTTAAATTTTTTTACTGGACATGTTTAATAGCAATAAGTCAAAAATATTGTTTTTTTTTTCTCAAAATTGCCGGTCACAGTAGATCACATGACAAGGTAAAAGGCCAATCACAGAAGGGGAGGGGCCAGAACATGGCACCAGAAGCACACTAAGAACAGGAGCTCCCGATGCCAATGGAGAATGATAACGTAAAAAAAACCCTCCTTACCATTCCCACTCCAGCTTAGCCCTCGGCGCGGTGTGTTGCAGGCGCATGGGGGAGGACCGTTGCCCCAGAGAGTGAGCCGGAGTTCCATGGGGAGGACAAAGTAGATAAGACTGCAGGACACTGGGACCTGGGGAGAACCACGTGATGGGGCAGGAGCATCCATGAGGCTGCGGTGTGCGGTGAGAAGGAAGGAGATTGGTGTGAGGCACGAGAGAGTGCTGGTCATTGAAGCAGCACGCCAGGAGTTATGGCAGGAAGCCAGCAACACTGAGCACAGGATGCCCTCAGCCCCGCTACTCATGGAAGGTGACCCCCTCCATGTTACCTTGGATCAAAGACCCCTCAGTGAGTGTGACACCCGCGCTTGTAATGGGAGAACAGAATGGGTGAGTAAGAGCTGCCCTCCCCCCTTGTGGGACATGGACGGTGGGGCGCGAACGCCCGTGACTAGTAGTAAGCCTGTTTCCTCATCCTATGATGTTTTTGGCACAGTGCCAGCGCTGGAGTGGATGTTAAAGTGTACTGGAGGCTCTAAGGGGCTCCCGAGGACAGTAAAAGGAAAGGTAAAGGGTCACCTAGTGGGTACTGAAGAAAAGGAGTGAAAAGAGTAAAAAAGGAATGAAAGGAATAAACGGATGAATTTTATCTGAAACATTTTCTTTCCGGTGTGTTATACCTTGTATGGGAGGAAGAAGGAATTGAGCACTAGACCGGACTACAAATTGCATTCTACCAAGGGGCTAGAATTATAGTCTAAAGTGACGAGGGGGAGGACTGATAACAGCATTGTAACATGGGATGTATTCAAGGTTGGATTATATAATGATAGAACATAGACATCTGGAATCCTTGCTAAAGTCTAATATTGAATTAATGTCATATACATGATCCAGAGACGGAGATAAGAAAAGGGAATGAGATAAAGCAATACTTTATGCTCAACAAGATGGAAGAGGTAACTGTAGCAACAATATGGGAAGCACATAAGGCATGTATTCTGATCTCGATAGGAGCCAAAAAAAAGAAAGAAAGGGAGAAGAAAATAAAACTATTAACTAAGGAATTATATGACTTAGATCAACTACATAAAATTCAAATAGTTGAGGAGACACAACAGAAGATAAATTTGAAAAGAGAAGAATTGAAGGATAATATAGAACAGGAAACTAGAAGAGTTTTTAATAGGGTGGATAAAGAAAGATATCTGTGGGGGAATAAACCAGGAAAATATTTAATGAGAAGGGTAGAGAAAGGAAACAAAGGAATTATATAGAGAAAATTAAAGATGAAAATGGTGAAATGGTATATTCAACCACTGATGCTGCTAAAACATTCCAAAAATATTATAGTAAGCTATATGATATAAAGTCTAGTAACCAGAAAGAATCAGAGGGAGAAAGAAAAAGAAAATGCAGCTATATGTAAAAGAGACGGGATTGCCCAGGCTAGAGGAGGAGAGGTTGTTAGCCCTAGAAAAAACAATCTCACAGGAAGACATCAATGTGGCATTGAGAAGTACAGCATCAGGAAAGAGGCCGGGACCAGACGGTTATACGTTGAGATACTGTATGAAGTTTCAAAAACAGCTTATGCCCAAGTTGTGCCGTTATATGAATACATTGGGAGAGGGGATGGATATGAGGGAGGAGTCGTTGCAGGCATATATTACAATTATACTGAAAGAGGGGAAGGACCCATCCCAATGTACTAGCTATAGACCAATATCACTCCTAAATATCGATACAAAACTCTATGCAAAGGTTTCAGCAAATAGGATGAAGTAGATGATGTTGAATTGGATACATATAGATCAAGTGGGATTTGTGCCAGGGAGGGAGGAAAGAGATAATGGAATAAGATCATTACTTCTTTTGCAAAAAAGTAAGAGAGAAAAGGGTTCGGCGTTGGTAGTGTCGATCAACGCCAAAAAATCCTTTGATAGGGTTGATTGGGGGTTTATGATAGACACATTGGAAGTATTAGGAATAAGACACAGGATGATTCAGTGGATAAAAAAAAGAGTATAGTCTTCAGCAATGGTGAAGATCAATGGCTCAATATCACAATTTTTTTGAATGTATAACGGGACAAGGTAAGGATGCCCTCTATTTCCACTGCTTTTTGTTATCTCCCTGGAACCACTTCTAGCGACTGTACAAAAGTGTATAGTGTAAAAGGAATCGCGATAGGGATTGTAGAGCATTAAGTCGTGGCTTATGCAGATGATATGTTATTTTATGTTACAAACCCTAGAGTAGAGTGCCCAACCTAATGAAGATTTTGAAATATTATGGTGAATTATCAAACTTGAAAATTAACCCCTCAAAATCAGAGATATTAAATATTACAGTTTCAAAGTTAGAAAAACAAAGCTTTTTAGGAGTAAAGCTTACCCCTTCCTTGAAAAATCTCTATCAAATAAATTATATTTCATTAATAAATGAATTAAAGGAAGAATTGAAGAAAGTATCTGTAGGGTCACTCTCATGGATGGGCAGTATAAATATCATAAAAATGGTTATAGTTCCGAAGATCCTGTATAGGTTCCACATGCTTCCAATATATTTGCCAGAGTCCTTTTTTAAGAGCATAAGAGGGATGATAAGTAAATATATATAGGTAAATAAAAAACCAAAGGTTAGTTATGAAGTATTATGTAGAGATACAGTTAATGGAGGTTTAGGTATGCCGGATTTTAGGAGACACTACCGTGCTGTGCTAATTTCACAAATAGCAGAGTGGATTCATAATACACAAGGGAAAAGTTTGGTTAAAATGGAAAATACACTAAGCAGGTCACAGTTAGATAAAATAATATGGCTTCCACAACAATATTGAATCTTTTCGGAAAATACAAGCACTTTAACACGGAGTGTTATAAGAGAATAGAATTCATAAACAAATGGGATGGGAATACAACTCACTATTAATACCGTTGAAGGAACAGATTTCTTTCCTCCAGGGAAAGAAGGTATTGCAGGTAGATGGATAAAAAATAAAAATGCACGTTTGAAGGATATCACTGAAAATGGGGAGTTACTTTCTTTTTTGGAATTAAAAAATAGGAATGATTTGTTTTTTAGATTAGATGAGTGGTGGTACCACCAACTGAGGGATTTTGTAACAACTCTCCCGCAGCCATTGAGGGCGGTGGAGAGCATGTACCCATTAGATTGTTTTTTTAGTCAAGAAACAATACGTAAACATGTATCTTCTTGTATTTATAAGATCTTTACAATTACATCGGGATCTGTATCTCCACCCTACCTGGAGAAGTGGGAAAAAGAGCTTGGAACAAAATTGGAGGAGCAAGATAAAAAGAAAATATTCAGGTTGGCACACAGTGCTGTAAATATGAATATAGTAGAAATTAACTATAAATGTCTAGTAAGATAGTATTGCACACCTAGTGTAGCACAGAAACAACGACCACAGAATCCACTTTTATGTTGGAGGGGGTGTGGGTTTGAAGGAACTATGGCACATATATGGTGGGAATGCCCTAAAATCCAAGAGTTTTGGCAAGGAATAATACAAGTTCAGGGGATAATGGGAACCGGAATACCAAATAACCCTTGGGCCTGTGTATTTCATAATGTGGATTTTACAGTGAAGCAATATAAGACATGGTAATATTCCATTTAATAAATGCAGCCAAAGGTCTGATCCCGATTATTTGGCAGAGCAAAGAAATTCCTAAAATAAAAGACTGGATTAACAAAGTTGAGTACATATACAGGATGGATGAACCTTACCATATTGGAGAGGATAAAATTAAAAAACTTAGAAAAGCTTGGGAGAGATGGATAAGTTATGAAGCAACTAAGAGTTATGCAGTATTCACAGATTTATGAGGGGGAAGATTGAAGTTTCCCCCTTGCATTATTGAATACACTTGAGAGGAGGGGGTAGGAAATGATGGATGGATGATAGAGGTTAATAGAAGGCTAGGGTGACCTGGGGGTGGGGGTATGGGTGGAAGAAGGGAAGGGGGGAGGGAGAGAGAGTTTTTTGTAAGAAATTGGATATTGACAATGTATTGTTGTATTACATGAAATAATGTATGTTTCAAAATGAACAAAAGATATAAAAAAAGGCCAATCACAGCGGTCTTTTACCATGTGATCAGCTGTCTCTAATGACACAGCTGATCACAAAGTAAATACAGTTGCCGGTTATCGGCAGCACTTTCCTCACGCTGTCACAGAGTGAGGAAAATACTGCTGGTAAACGGCAAGCATCACAGAGGGCATCTGAACTGATTGTCAGTGCCCTGATTATCAGTGCAGCCCCAAAAGTACCCAGCAGTGGTGCCCAGCAGTGCCACCCATCAGTGCCCAGCAGTGTCACCCATCGGTGCACTTCAGTGCCACCCAGCAGTGCCACCTATCAGTGCCCAGCAGTGCAACCCATCAGTGTCTCCAGTCAGTGCTGTCAGTCAGCGCTGCCAGTCATTGCCCATCAGTGCTGCCTAATAGTGCCCATCAGTGCTGCATCAGTGCAGCATCATCATTGCCTCCTCATCAATTCCCACCAGTGGCGCCTTATCAGTGCTGCCTATCAGTGCCGATTAGTGCTGCCTATCAGTGCAGCCTCAATGCACATCAATGAAGGAGAGAATGTACCTGTCTGATAAATTTTATAGTAAAAACCAAGAAAACATTTTTTTCTTTTCACATTTTTGGCTCTTTTATTGTTTATAGTGCAAAAAATAAAAAAACTGTGGCCATGCAATTGTCATTCAAAGTGCAACAGTGCTGAAAGCTCGAAATTGGCCTGGGCAGGAAGGGGGTAAAAGTGACCCGGTAGGCAAGTGGTTAAAAGAGGCCTGGATCCTTTTCTAGACACACATAATATAACTGGATACTAACATTTATAGGTAAAGTTGATCCAGGGAATATCCAATTGCCTCTCAAGGGATCAGGAAGAAATGTTTTCCCCTGCAGGAGCAAATTGGATCATGCTTTGCTGGGGATTTTTGCCTCTCTCTGGATAAACTGTGGGTATAGCATATAAAAAATTTTTTTTCCCTTTTATGGTTGAACTAGATGGTGTTTCTTCAGCCAGACTAACTATGTAACTATGTATGTAAGTCGTGCACGCATATGTAAACTGTGTTCGCACCACACATGTAAGGTCTAGTGCTAGACCTCCTCTGTAACTCTATACAAGTAACCTGTAAACATTTTTAAAGTGTCGCCTATGGAGATTTTAAGTACGGTAGTTTGTCGCCATTACATGAGCATGTGAATTTTAAAGCGTGACAGGTTAGGTATCTGTTTACTCAGCGTAACATCGTCTTTCATATTTTACAAAAAAATTGGGGTATATATTGTGTTTTGTTTCTTTTTAACCGCTGCGCAAATACCATGTGAAATAAAAAATTGCAATGATTGTCATTTTATTCTTCAGAGTCTTTGTTAAAACAAAAAATATAATGTTTGGGGTTATAAGTAATTTTCTAGCAAAAAATACTGATTGAAACTTGTAAACAAAAAGTGCCAGAAAATGCTTGGCCTTCAAGCGGTACAAAGTTTTGGCACAGGTTCACAATACAATTTGGGATATTCACAAGTGATGCCCCATTAAAGTGGTCGTTAACGCTTACATATATCCAGATAAGTGACAAGTGATACAAAGAGATGAAACAAATCTTCCTACATAAGTTTTACCTGTCTATCTGCAGTCTTCTCTTCTCTACATCCATTCAAAGTGTTGGATTTATAAAGCTTGTCTGAGAGTTCAGAAAAAAGGGGGCGGAGTGCCGAAACTACAATCTTCAGAGCTCAGTGAGGAGAGCTCTGAGAGGTAATTGTAGGGAAGAAACACACCCCCCTTCACAGAGCACACTGGAACAGAGCTGAGGCTGTCACTGTGTTGAAGCTTCCTCCGCTGTCACCTTTTTTATCTTGGTGTCAGGAAAACTTGTTAGAAGTGATTCATGCTGATAGGAAAGTAATGAAGCCACAGACACAAATTACACTTAAGCTAGCCATAGAAAGTTGGAATCTCCTGCTGAACCAGTCGAGATTCCTACCATGTATGGGCAGGCTGGGTGTACACAAGTTGATCGATCAGCTTGGGTACAACCAGCCTGCTGGATATTGCATTCGATTATTGCTAGTGGCTATTAGAGCCGTTAGCAATAATCACTGTCTTCTTCTGGCAGGGACGGCTCCCCCCTCCATTGGGAGAACACAATGGCTCGGCTTGAGGGATTCCCCTGTCAAAACTGTCTCTGCTGATGGGAGAATCAAGCACATTTCTTTCCTGCAACCTTTTACAGGAAATAAATTTGCACCGCCTATGGCCTGGCTAAGATCTCCTAATTGAGACAAATACACTCTATAGAAGGATATTTTTTGTTCGTATTTCTTATGTGTTAAGGTTTATAACCACTTTAAGTTACATCACTTGAAACAAAATCTTACTGCATATTGCCTCCCAAAACCAGAAAGAAGGAACGTACCTGACAAGCAGACTGTTTTCCAGTGGAGATAGTTGAGTAGCCAAGGTAAACCAGTTTTTGAATTCTGTCAATGAATCACAACTGAAATTCTGAGGTTTGACAGCGTAGAAGTATTCCTCATCTCTCTCATCTACATACTCACACAGTTCTTCTTCTTTACTGAGATTGAAACCACACTTGGTTTCTACTTCTTTGCCTGGACTAGTGAATTTGCACAAGTAGCCAACATTACCATACCAGCTATTTCGTGACTTCCACAGGGCTGAGACTGCTTCACTTGGGTGCATTAGAAACAATGTTACCACTACTTTACCTTCCCAAAATAAGGTAAAATGTACATGGTATGTCCCATTTTTAAAGTCTTCAATTCTTCCAGAAGCTCCCGATTGTATATCAGGATTGTGAATCATTGCTCTCAGATAATCTCCTCCATAGGTTTTCTTTTTGCCTGTATAATCATATGCATCAAGTTGTACTATTAATGTGTCTCCAACACAATATTTTTCTTTGGGGTTTTGTATGAACATTTTGCTATTTGTGGCACTTGTTGTGCTGTCAATATGGTCAAAAGTCACTTTAGGCATCATCTGATCTATATGGTTGAATATCTCATTGACCCGCTTCTGAATTTCTGATTCTTTTTCTATTTTACTGACTGTAGGTGTATGGGTCTCTGTAGTAGCACACTATAAAAGCAAGAAAGCATCCAATAATTAGACATTACAGAATCAAAACTGTGTATGCAAATGACAGAATTTTAGCAAAATTGTAAATTATAATAGCATTCAGGAAAACAAGAAGTGGTCAAATATGAAACACAATAAATAGAGAGTTATGAACTGTCACAGAAACCACAATGACTTGGGCTGCTGGAGGGGCCTGGGGCCATCCTCCTTCCCACCGATTATGGACCCAGGACTATGGAGATCCCCTATTGGGGGTACAAGGAACCTTTTCCCCCCGAAGAGGGTTAGATCACTTCCCTGGGTACCTGGCTGGCCGTGAATTATACCAGCTACCCTTTCCATGCAATAAAGGCTGGAGGGATGTCTTTTGAGACCCCTTAGCATACCGTGCATAGTGGAACTATTATCCTGGAGCAATGTGTTATGTGCAGGGGGTGAATTCCAGCTTTAGTGGAGTTAAGAAACTCTATTTTCTGTTACAGGTTTCCTAGCATCAACTATTGTTTTCTGTAATTAGGTTTAGATGAGTCCATAATACTAGGTGCTGGGAAGGAATCCATTGTTTTCTTGTGTTTGATTGTTTCTTTGTTTATGTATAGTCATTTGTCTTTGGACTTGTAATGTGTGCCATACCTGTCTATGGGGAGGTTTTTATGTGTAAATGCTGTGCTGTGTGTTAATAAAGTCAGTCCTGTTTTACTTCAACATTGGTGCTTGGTGTAAATTTGCTATATTTTGGTTCAAGAATAGAGGAAGCTGTAGTTTGGTGGAGATGCATCCATGTCAGGCAGTACATCACATGAGTGATTCTGGGTTTACCGGATATAAAGGGCTGTGGTGAACAGGATGCATTTTTTTCACATGCTCAGTTTAAATTGTGTCTAGGTTACCTAAATTGACTTATCCTTGGAATGTTACAGCTGCCTTTATTGGTTCAGCTGCCTTTTCTGGTACACAGAGACATGGGTTGTGTGCACTAATGGCTGCTACAGCATTGTATTTCACTTATTAAACATATTTATTTATTTATATTTTGTATTCACCATAGTAAGCGCTTGAATTATATTTATAATTTACCTAAATTGACTTATCCTTGGAATTTTACAGCTGCCTTTTTTGGTTCAGTTTGTTACAGCACAAAAATGTTTATTTCCTTCTGCTGAATAAAAGACGTATTGGGTTACTTCTTTAACACCCTGCTATAAATGTTTGATGCAGGATGTTGAAGCCAACACAAGATGGCAGTGTCCTGTAGAACAGTGACAGTCTCATGCTGAAGAACTGTTCTATGGAACGTTTATGCTGAATCTCAGGACTCTACTGAGGAGCAGTGCAATTAGACACTACATTTCCCAGAGGAGCTGGCATGTGGGCAGGGGCATATATATGTAAAAGACCAGGAGATTGGACAGGAAGTGAGAGGGGAGAGATCTAGAGAAAGGAGTGTGTTGATCGCTGGAGAGCCAGACCAGGCCACAGAAAGAGAGAGAAGGGAGGCAAAGAGAAAAAGAAAAGAAAGAAAAACTGCAAGGATCCACCAGATGCCATTCCTTGGATGAGAGTGGCAAGTCTTGTCTAGGGAAAGGAACACTTTCTGCATAGTTGCTATTTCTCCCGCACAATAGCAGGCATCGTATACAGTCACTATAAGTTGCAGCCTAGTCCCTTCAGCCGCTGTTGCTTAACTACACTTGACATCTTTAACACCACCACTGATAGCAGGACAACTATCCCGCAGACCGAACTGAGGCCGTGTCACAATAATTATCAATTTACCATTTTTAAAGCGATCTCTTCCTATTGTGCTAATTGTCTTACAGTCCAGAGAGGAGCTACCTTGTATCAACAACTACTTCAGCCAGCCTAACAGTCTTTCTTCTTCACATCTACTTACTAGTGACCTGTGCACTTAAAGGAACATTATACCTGTTCATTGCCACTTTCAAGGGGAGTGTTGTTTCTCCTTTGCCTTATTGCATTGTTCTTCAGGGAATCACACCTCTCCTCATTGTGCACCAACTGGGCCCCATCACACGTGCAGAAGTATCTTCACTGCACTTAAAGGGGGCATTGGTTGCTTTAGGGGTAAAGAGCTCTTTCATTTCAAGCTACATCCCTGCCATCAGGTCCTGAGGGCCCAGAGTGAGCTAGTCTTGCCTGTTTGATAGTTCTCATTGCTCACTGGGGACTATAAGGCCATCTCAGGTTGAAAGGATTGGGTTAGTTTCTGAAAAGCAGGCCTGCTAACAATATTTGTGGCTCTATGATAAGTTTTGTCTTTTCCTTGTTTAAAGTTAACACAAGTAACAGCTGATCCCGCATAGGCTAATTTTCTTTATGCTGTGTAACCAAGCTACATTTAAATCTGGTATAAACCTCTTATCAATTTACTCCAATCAGTGTGTGAGTTCATTTCCTGGAGGTAATCTAATCTGGTTAAGAATGTACAGTGGTGTCAGCAGGGGTTGGTCTTTCAGTCCGGGGCCAAAGCAACAGGGATCCCAAAAATAATCTAGCAACTTCTAAGGGGGTAGTGTTATACTACAGTAACCTGACAGTTTCCCCCTTGTGACAGCCTTTTCATTAAGACAGAACATTGTTAGGAAGTTTGGTGATATACATTTTTTTGTATTATTTTATATATTTTACAAGGTGGAAAGGTGGGGGCATATACTAAAATACAACACATCCACTGTTGTCCTACTAATTTCAGTTACATATGACCACATTTCCTTTTCTTTACCTTTATCAGGTATTATTGGGGATGTTATTCATGCATTTTGTAGCTTTAGTTAGAGTGTGGTCTGAGAATTGTTTGCTGTTCTACAACTATCTTCCACCTAACGACTACAAACCAGCCAAAAACATAACTCCATGCTAAGTGCCCTCATGTTTACACCAACCTTATTGTTTAGTGGCAGAAGGCTGTACATAAAGGTCACAATACACAGGTGTGAGCCCTGGCAGCTATGCATAGTAAAGTTGATAGCCGCTCATGTAGCTGGCCAGCTAAGACCAGTCCTAGGTTGTTAATATGGTTCACATATATGTGTATACCAAACCTGCCAATAACCTCAGTACAGTATATATGTGCATATGTTAAAGCCAAAAGCAGAATCATTGCTGTGATATATGTCTTTGATTGTTATATGACATTTTTATATTAATTGTGTTAGCACAAGCAGAAAAGGAAAATATGCCTTTAAGAGTTAGTATAAGGTGAGCCAATCACAGACAGCCTCACACTGTACAGAGCCTTAACCAATCCCAGCCAGTTTCACATTTATGCCTGTGTAAAACTCCCTGCTAGGATTTTCTAGAGACACATGCTCACCAGACAGAAGAGGAAACAGACAAAGTTCCAATCAGAAAAGCTTTATGGAAGCAGAGAAGGCCAAATAGTTCCACCGAACTTATCGAATTTACGAATTTACGAATCAAGTCACTGTAGAGTAATCATAATCAAACGAATTTACCGAATCTAACGAATTTATCAAGCTATCGAATCAACCCAATGTAATATGAATTAAACCATTGTAATATTAAAGAAATAAGCCATTGTAAGCAGTGTTATATGAAGAAGATTGAAGTTATTAAAGAAGTTAACTAAAGTATTCGGTGTGCTCTTTAAACCTACTGCATCCATAGAGCGGCATTGGAGGAATTACAGAGTAAAGTCAGTCTAATCAAACAAAGAAACAGCAATTGCATAATTTTTCTAATGCCACAGCACACAAGGCACCAAAGGGTGCTGCGCCTGCCACAGCTCACACATCATTCAAAAGATGATTTAAAGTGCTATTAAACACACAAGTAAAAATGTATTACTTAGATGTAATGGCTGCATTCATATTTCCTTTTTAGGCTTTCTTCCCTCTATTTTTATTTGGTGATCCAGTCAGTAAGTCTGTTGTTTTTCAAAAGAACAAGCTCTCCAGCATAATGTACTGCTTAGGTGTTTTTCACATTTGCTGAAAACACTGACGCTGAACAAATGCGCCATTTTTTTTCATTTTGTGGACAAGGTCTAACATGCAGTAAATGAGTATTTATGGTGCCTTCATAGTGCATTACCGTAGGCTTGAATGGAAGAATTTAAGATGCTTCAATTCCTTCCAAACTTAACATGTAGCTTCATTTTTTAAGCGCAGCAATGTGACACAAACACTTCATGTTTTGATAATATGAACAGCTCTGTCCTCTGTCCATATTATCATTTACAGACTGCTTTACTAGGTGTTTGAGAAGCATACGAAATGCAACTCAAGCACCTTTTTTTTTATGCCAGTGTGAACGGGGCCTTACAGAGATGAGACAAACCATATAACACTAGCAGGTGTGCTTACAATAATCAGCTTTTGAGTAGATATGTATGTGTAGCACTAGAAATAAATGTCAAATGCAATCATAAGGTGCGTACGTGAATATAGTGATCATACAATATCAGTGTGACATAATCTAATAAATTATCAAATCTTATAAAATCTTAACAAAAACATCTGTGTCACTTCAAATCTCAGCAACAATTATATGGTAAATATGAATTGCCCGTGGCACTACAAGTCACAGAAATGCCAGGTGATGCGTGTGTGCTCTTCAGCTAGTGAAGAAATCTGTGGAACTACAAGGTACAGCGATACCAAGTGGGATATTCAAAAGTGCTCATGATCCAATACGGAAATCCACCACCTTATATGGATGTGCACTCACCAGAACGCCACTGCTATAATAGCATTTTGTGCTGATCCTTATGGGGGTTCTCAGAAAGCCATAAGCAGGGACCGGACTTCTCCAGAATAAGGCCTATGCAAAACCAGCGAAAGGATCCTCCTAAGGGGAGAAGCTCAGTGGTTCATATAGTGAACTCGGTGTCGAGTTATTCACCTTGAGGACATCCGTGGACAAGGGGGCACTCTTCACGTTTGTCTCTGCTCCTGTGGCTGCTTGGATAAAGTAACTAGGCCGCACGACCTCGTTCTTGTGAGTGCACATCCATAAAAGGTGACATTTGTTATAAGATTTTGTAAGATTTGATCATTTATTAGATTATGTCACACTGATATTGTATGATCACTATATTCACGTAAGCACCTTATGATTACATTTGACACTTATTTCTAGCGCTGCACTTACATTTGTACTCATATATTGTGGATTTTGTTACCTTGCCTATATTGTGCTAGCAGATATTCTACTCTCCGTGCTCGCCTTACATCTTGAGCAATAATCGGCTTTTGTTTATCTAAAATCTTCATCCTAAAAAGGGAATACACTGTTTGCTGTAACTGCTTACAAAGTGAAGTGTTAGTTGCAGTTTGGCTTCAGTTTGTTGTATTCAAATCTGTAAGTAAGTCTAACAGTCCCTCTCCCAGACTGATGTAGCACTGCCCCTTGGGACAAGCTGGAATATATTATGGGTCCTGCACTCAATAGATCCAACCCTAAGCAAACCCAATCCCTCTGGCACAACTGGTAATGAATAGCAAATACCCCGCCAAGAAATTTGCTGACACAGGGTTAAATGAAACGAGAACAATTTTATGGAGAATGAAATGCAGTGTAGAGGGGTGGGGTTCCTCTTTCAACTTCAAAACTTACTTTTCTTCTTTTATGCAATGCAGTAAATTTGGTCTGCCACTAGAGGGCTTCACAGCCAAGAGTCTCCAGATGGCAGAGTCGCACTTTAAGCAGAATACAACTGATATCAAACAAATAAACTTACTTATACTCTATCAATGAAATGTATTACCCACACCGGTGTATGATTCTGCTTCTGAGGGGCGTTAGCCAAAAATCACCTCAGAGTCACAACAGAATGCAATAAAGAGGTACCTCTAATAAGGCTACTAAGCCAGATTCCCCCACTCTAGTCCTTGTAACGGTGGAGCTCTAGTTTGTGCACGTTTAGTCCTTACAATGAAGTAAATAGCAGCTGAAGGCTTCTTTGGAGTTTCAGCTGGTGTGGGTTACATCCAATTTCACTAGGTTTCTGGGCTGAGAGGGTCCAACCTCAGTGTCTAAACGCAACACAAAGCACCCCAAGACCAGGGGCAGTCGCAGGATGCAATCTCCCAGTATGTGTCAGTCCCCAGGGCAGACAGTCTCAATTACACTGGTGGTGAGGGGCAAAGCAGGCAGAGGGATCTGTGGCTTGCACAGGGCCCCGGATGGGTGAGATCCCAGCAGTGGGGTGCGGATGTCCCTGTCTACATGCAAAGTGTAAATGGTGTGTCTTACTCTCTCCAGGGGGACAGCTCACCAGACTCTGAACACACAGCAGGGTCCCTCTATCCGCGCTGGGTGCTGTAGTGCCTCCTCCTCTGCTTGGACGGGCTCCACATGTCCCTGTCTTTTCTCCAGCCTCGTGTCTCTGTGTTCTTTACTTCCTGCTTCCTCCCCCTCCCAGCGTTCTTTGCTGTGTAGTGGATGAGTCATGAACTTAGCAGAATGCCCAGGTTTTACAAACAGAAGAGAGAGAGAAAGGACTGACTGCTGAACATGTGATTCCTTCTGAATCCTCTTGTACAAGGAGCCTGCTACAGACAATGCTGCAGGCCAAAGGTGTCTGTGTTGCTCCTTCATCCAGAGTGCGGGCTCTCTGATACAGGAGGTGTGCTACTGGCCAGCTCAGCAGGTGAAAACAGAGAAAAAAAGGCCTAAAAAAATAAAACTGATGCAGCCACCACATCTAAGGATTGGTAAGCTGCAAAATATAACATACTTGGTTTTGGGTTTAATATCCCTTTAATGTTAGTAGAACATTTGTGCTGCCCGCACCATCACTTTAGAATGGCTTGTCACTTGATCATTGAAGCTATGAGAATATGGATATGCAGAGCAATACAAAGCAGTGTGCATGAGCTGTCAGGGAAGAGTTCTGTATTGTTTACATACAGACCTCTCCCCTGTCAGTGATACTCGGCGATTGCCAAGTGCCGGTGGGGAATCACTGGCCGGGACCCGTTGATTGACAGCTGAGGCCGCCAATGGCGTGTGCGCCCCCTACCTGGAAATATATATGTGATTTTGCACAGCCCTGCTGCCCTGTAGCACTATTTCTGCTATAGGGTGGCGAGCAAGCGGTTAAACAATGCAGAGGATTAACCCCTTAGGTTCCACAGGGAGTATAACATGCATACTTTATTGCATATACAGACTGATTTTACTATTGTGGGTTTAGTAACACTTTAATTGAACCAGTTGAAGCTTGAATCTGGTGCAGTTGTGCATGATAGCCAATCAGCTTCTGAGTGTACCAGTCTGAGTAAATCCCCCCATAAGCCTTTCAAATGGCATAGAGTTTAATGAACAGCCAGCTCAGATTTCTTTTCAGAAGCTGACAATATGTAAAAATGCAGTTTCAGTTTGATTAATGCATGCATGATTAAAATGTATGTTTTATATTACCATTACTATTAATTGGACCTGTTGTGTGGAGAGGATAACTTGCAGGGGAGACTTACTGCAAGCAACTGTGAAGAATTTCAAAGTGAATCTGTCTCAGACAAGGAATGGGGGCACAACGGTTATGCAGAGAGCAGCCCCAATCCTCCTCCTCTTGGGTCCCTCGCTGGCTCTTCTGGCCCCTCCCCCTTGCAGAGTGCCCCCAGAGCAACCTTTTTGGTCTGGGAACACTTGCATGTGCTCGCTCCCGAGCCTCCTCTGTGTGTCTATAGGACACACAGAATGTGGCTCGGTCCCAAAGGCTACCGCTGCTGTGTCTCAATCAATGAGGGGAGAGAGAGACCCAGGAGAGCCGCTGCTCCTGTGCACATTGCTGGATTGAGATCGGTTCTGGGGGGCTGAAAAGGGAGCTGCACACAGTTTTCAAATCTAGTTTACAACTGCTAATTAGATCTTCCAGAACAATACAGACAGGGTTAATGATGGTACACATTAAATTCCCCAGCCTCCTCTTCAACATTGCATAGCATAAGAAAACTTCAGTTTTGGAGTTTTCAGAAAAGATCAAGCAGCAATTTTATTTTTTTTAAGTTATACTATGTGAATGGAAACATGTAACAAATATAAAGTACTGTAGGTGTTATCCCAGTTTGGCTGAAAAAAGTGGAAATGCATTACCTAAAGCCTAGTATACACAATGAGAAAATCGGATGAAAAATAATGCTTCCGAAGTGATCGCCCGATAATCTGATTATTAGTACACAGCTTTTGAGAGCCGATTACAACCGTTCATGGGAAATTATCCGAAGGGACAAGCACAAAAAGTGTTCTTGTACCATACCAGAATGAGCAATTTTTTTTAATCAGTACAGTATTCGATCATAAAAAAATTGAATGACCAAGACCACGCATTCTTGGAAACAAAAGTATACATTACAATAGGATGAAACTAGCTTGCAAAAAAAAAACCCAAACACGATCATTCGTCCGTTATTTTCAATGCGTGTACAAGTGTGAGGCTTAAAGTCAGGGCTTAGTGGTCTTCAGATGCATCTTGTTACCTGGGACTTTGTCTGTCCCTTTCTTTCATCCAATCATGTATAAGTAAAAATGCAATTTTTTATTTTCCATGCATGTTCCCCCAGATCTAGAGCAACTGCACTTTCAGTGCACAGCCTATTTGCCTTTAGTAAATCAGCCCCAATGTCTGTGCATGTTAACCGCTTCTGCGCTACCCTATAGCAGAAATACTGCTACGGAGTGGCATGGATGTGCAAAATGACGTGATTTTGCAGTTTCGGGTAGGGGGCGCACGTGCCTTACCCACGCCACCATTCTCTCTCCTGTCAGCTTCTGCACGCTGTTTTGTATGGCTCTGCATAGCAAAGCCATACAAAGCAGCAGTGTGCTTACAGTGTAAAGCACACACACATCACACAGTAAAACCACACACACTTGTGATCGCCCCAGATGTTAACCCCTTCCTCCCTAGTGCCATTAGTACAGTGTCAGTAATTTTTATTAGCACTGATCACTGTCTTGGTGTCACTGGGACTGTCAGTGACACCAAGTCAGTTCCCCCCAGGGTCAGAATGCCCACCACAGTACCGCTATAAGTCGCTGATTGCTGTCATTACTTGTAAAAAAACCCCCCAAAATTACAGTACATATACCGCCATTTGTAAACGCTATAACTTTCACGCAAACCAATTAATTTACACATATTGGAATTTTTTTTAGCAAAGACATGTCACAGAATACATTTTGGCTTACATTTATGATGCAATTTGATTTTTTAGATTTTTTTTACTGGACTTGTTTAATAGCAAAAAGTCAAAATCATAGAGTTTTTTTTTAAATTGTAGGTCTTTTTTTGTTTATAGTGCAAAACATAAAAAATGCACAGGCGATCAAAATACCACTGAAATAAAGCTCTATTTGTGGGGAAAAAATGGCGTAAAGTTCATTTGGGTGCAGCGTTGCATAACCACACAATTGTCAGTTAAAATAATGCAGTGCCGTATCGCAAAAAATGGCCTGGCCAGGAAGGGGGGTAAATCCTCTGGAGGGCAAGGAGTTAATTCTGCACTTTCGCTTGTCCTGTGACTTCACACCAGTCTCCAATTTGCTTATCAGCTGCTCATCTGCTACTGAGTTTGACCAGTGCCCTGACCAGTGAAACCTGCTATCTACCAGTTCTGAATCTGCTGCCTGCTGGTTTCCTTCTGCAATTATATCACCAGCAAACAAATGACAGTGGTGCCTGTAACACACTGTTATCCACCTGTGTACATGTGCCTTAAATATAAAATTAACAGACATGCCTAATATACATTTATACACAACTTGGCATCTTATGAATTGCGGTGGGAGGAATGATCTAGTGAAATCAGGGCTATAATAATGTACACAGCAAATAATGCATAATAATAACTTTTTTTTAGAAAACATAGTTTCATAATGTTACCTTTTTCAGTCTTTGATTGTAAATTAGGCTTAAGAGAAGGCAAAATAGAGTAACCATAATTAGCAGACTCTTATATTTTAGTACATCTGTCATTCTGTCTGCTGAGTGAGAGGGAGAGAAAAAAAGATTGAAACGTGCTTGTTAAAAATTATAGAAATGAATTTCTATATTGAAACAAAGGAAATATACAAATAAAACTTACAAGGTTCTTGGTTTCAAGTGTTCTGTAAAGAGTTCCTTCAATGTCTGTGGGACATTCGGATTCAGGTACAGAGCGGTGGTTAGACTGTCACAATCACCAGAAAAGGGTGTGTACTCAACTCACAAATATGTTGTGTTACAACAGATTATTTCAAAGCCTTACCCACTAAAGCTACAAACAGTTTAACTAAAACAGTGCATTCTGGGATATGAATATTAAAGTTGCTATAGCTGTTCTACTTGTTGCACTTGCATTAGGAAACAATAGGTTAAAAAATTTATATACATTGATCACCGAGTCAGCTATAGAGCAGAAAACAAATTTCCACTTATAATAAACAGTGTATAGGGGATTTTGAAAAATAAAAATGCACTTTTTTTGCCTCATAAAAAAATGGACACACGTTTGGAAGGATGAACATATCACATCATGCACACTTATTGGAGCAAATTTATGAAGCAGTGAATTTGAAATTCATCAAACATTTACTGAATCAATTACTGTAGTTTAAAAACACAATGATTCACCTGCAGTGAATGTTTGCTGAATGTCACATTCACTGCTTCATAAATATACCAGTTAAATGGGTATTATGAAGGTTGGTTGTATATTAACCAATTGCTCTCCAGAGGATTTACACCCCTTAATGACCAGGCCTCTTTTTGCTACTCGTGCTGCACTAATTCAACTGATAATTGCGCGGTCATGCAATGCTGCACCCAAACGAAATTTTCACACAAATAGAGCTTTCTTTTGGTGGTATTTGATCACCTGTGCGCTTTTTTATTTTTTGAAAGACCGAAAATTTTGAAGAAAAATTATATTTTTTACTTTTGGCTATAAAAAATATATAGTAAACTCAAAGTTAGTTATAAATTTAGGCCAAAATGTATTCTGCTACATGTTTTTGGTTAAAAAAAATCCCAATAAGTGTATATTGATTGCTTTTTGTGAAAGTTATAGCGTCTACAAACTATGGTATAGATACTGCAATTTACACCATTTTTTTGCTATACAGCGCTGCACTAGTTTAACGGACAATTGCGCGGTCATGCAATACAGTACATAAATGAAATGTATGTCCTTTTCCACACAAATAGAGCTTTCTTTTGGTGGTATTTGATCACCTGTACACTTTTTATTTTTGGTGCTATAAACAAAAAATTTTTGAAGAAAAACATTTTTTTTTTTAAAAAAAAAAACTATTTTCTCATTTCGGTCATAAAGAATATCCAAAAAAACTGAAATGTCATTATAAATTTAGGCCAAAACGTATTCTGCTACATGTTTTTGGTTAAAAAATCCCAGTAAGTGTATATTTATTGCTTTGTGTGAAAGTTATAGCGTCTACAAACTATGGTATAGATAATGGAATTTACACAGCTTTTACTTTCTGACTGCCCATCCCATTTCTTGAGGTGCTAAAATACCAAGATAGTACAAACACCCCCAATTGACCCCTTTTCGGAAAGTAGACACCCTAAACTATCTGCTGAGAGGCATACTGAGTACATGGAAGATTTATTTTTTTTCCACAAGTTTCAGGAAAATGACAAAAACCTTTTTTTGTTTTGTTTTTACAGAGTTGTCATTTAAATTATATATTTCTCGCACAAGCCATGGGTATATGTGGAATTACACCCCAAAATACATTCTGCTACTTCCAGCGAGTATGGTGATACCACATGTGTGAGACTTTTTGGGAGCCTAGCCACATACAGGAGCCTGAAATCCAATGACCACTTTGAAAGCCTGAAGCTGTGTAACAAAATACTCACAATGCTTCTTATCAAATTCCTTGGGATGTCTACTTTCCAAAAAGAGGTCATTTGGGGAGGTTTGGTGCTATCCTGGCATTTCAGGGCCTCCAAAACTGTGATAGGTAGTCAGGAAGTGTAATGAGGAAATAAAGTCCTTTAAAAGCCTGAAGGTGCTTATTGGATTTTGGGGTCCTGTACTTGGCAAGACTGCCAAAAGGTCTCTCACATGTGGTACCTCCATACTCAGGAGAAGTAGCAGTATGTATTTTGTGCAGTAATTTCACATATACCCATGGCATGTGTGAGCAGTAAATCATTTAAGTGACATTTTTGTGTACAAAAAAAAAAAATGTTGTCATTTTCCAAAAACTTGTGGTAAAAAAATCAATTCTTCTATTGATTCAACATGCCTCTTAGCAAAAAGTTTGGGGTGTCTACTTTACAAAAAGGGGTCGTTTTGGGGGGTGGGGGCATTTCATGACCAGCATTAAAAGTTTATGCCACACATCACTCACTCTTCTAGCCAACTGAAGATCAAGCCTTTTCTGACACTTTTTGTTCACGTGAAAGAAATCAGTATTTTTTGCTGGGAAATTAATTAAACCCATAAACATTATATATTTTTTTAAAGCAGACACCATAGTGAATAAAATGGTGGGTACTGCAATGTACTTGTATTTTAATGGCCAATTATTTGGTAAAATATGAATGATGATGGTATGCCGAGTAAATAGATACCAAACATGACATGCTTTAAAACTGCGCATGCCCCGTGCAATGGCGACAAACTGCATACGTTTTTAATATCCATAGGCAATGTTTTAAAAGCCTTTACAAGCTACCATTTTAGATTTACAGAGGAGGTCTAGTATTAGAATTACTGCCCTTGATCTGACGTTCACGGGGATACCTCACATACATGGTGCAACCGCTGTTTGCATACCAGCACAGGGTCAACGCTCGCGTGCGCGGTGGGAAGGGGAGTGGGTGAAGGTGATTTTTTTTTTATGTTATTTTGATTTTTTTTTTATTTTTACACTGTCTCTTTTATTTTTTTTAAATCACTTTTAATGCTATCACAGGGAATGCAAATATCCCCTATAACTTCAATGGGCATTGTCATATATTCTTTTTTGAGAAATCTGGGGTCTATCAGACTGTAGATATCTCCTCTGCTCTTACATTATCTAATCAATTCAAGATCAGATGCTTTCCCAATTTACAAATGGCGCTGTTTATATCCTGCGAAACTGAAGTGATGAAATGCTCATAGCTTCCGATTTCTTAGGCTATACAGATGATTGGCACTATTCTGGTCTCCAATCAGCTTTATGGTCAGTTGTCAGAAACACCGACTGCATTCTCAGGTTCCCCCGATGGCACGGGACTGCCCGAGAAGACCATGGCATCTCACGCTGCTTGTAAAAGCAATCCTGCAGCTAATTAGCCACTAGGATTGCTTTTACATGAAAGCCGTTCGCCGGCTGAAAAAAATTATACCAGGATGATGCCTGCAGCTGTAGGCATCATCCTGGTATAACTATTCAAAGTCCAGTGATGTACCAGTACATCGCTGGTCCTTGTATATATGCTATGTTCTTTTTTTTTTTGTATGCAGCCTGTGGACTGAATGAAAAAAAAAAAGAATTCTCTGCAAGAAAAGGTGTGTGGTATGCCCACCATTAGAATGTACCGCCCTGCATTCACCCACTTCTAATGGTGGGCACACATTAGGTCACATGGTGCCACATGTGCCAGTTCCAAGATTGTACAAATGTCTAAATAGTGGCACGCTTGAATAAAAATTGTCCACGTTGGTACCCCATATGGAAAAAGGATGACACCAAGTCCCAAACTATCTTGCCACTATTCTCCATGTAGTCTGGGCATCCAGGGGGCTCCATGTGACTATCTTTTCCCTCGTAAATCTGAAACTTATAAGTATAGCCTGTTGCCCTCTCACAGGTCTTCTACATCTTGACCCCATATCTGGCACGCTTGCTGGGGAGAAATTGTTTGAATGCAAGATGGCCAGAAAAATTAATGAGGGACTCATCAATGCAGATTTTTTGCTGGGGAGTATAGACATCTGCAAATTTTTGGTTAAAGCGGAGTTCCACTCTGTAAAAAAATAAAAGTCAGCAACTACAAAAACTGTAGCTTCTGACTTTTAAAAAACAGCCAATCACCTGTCCCACGATCCCGTGTTGCCCCCGCCGCAGCCCGTTTCACGGCCATCTTGTATTCCAGGTGCCGGCATCTTCAGTGTGAGCACCCGGCTGTGACAGCTTGCAGTTTCACAGCCGGGTGCCCACTGCGCATGAGCGAGTAGCGCTGCGTTTTCTGAATGGCCCCATCATTTTCTGTGACCTGTCATGTGTCCCATAAGACTTCAGGAAGGGTAGGAGGACAACTTCTGCTTCCAATCCCAGCGGAAGTGGGAGCGGGTACCTGTCAAATTCGGGTACCCGTTCCCCCGCTCCCCAAAGGTGCCAATCCTTAATGGGGAGCGGGGGACCAATCTTTAAAGCGAAAATTCCCCTTTTGGGTGGAACTTCGCTTTAAGGTGATTTACGAGGGGCTCAATTTTGTGGAGCTGGTCAAATTCAGGGTCACCTCGAGGACGACAGAGTGTATTGTCTTTGAAATGCATAAAACACATTATACTCTCATATCTATGCCTGGCCATGACAACAGAGAACACGGGCATATGATGAATTGGGTCTGTGGACCAATACAACTGCAATTCATTTTTTTAGTAATGTCTATGTTGAGGGTAAGGTCCAAAAAACAGTTCAATTCGGAAACCATAATGGGTTTCCATGAGAATGAGAATTCTAGGTTGGGCAAAGAATGGGAGATGTACGGGTGCTGCAGAATTTGTGGGCTGCCAATCGGGATTTGCAAGCACATCTGGATGGATTCTAGGGGCTCTACTGGCATGTGTGCGAATTCTTGGTGTTTGCGGGACAATACTTTTGCTCACCACCGCACCAGCTTGTACTGCACTTATGGGACTTCACCAAGTGATACTGCAGTGCTGGTATGTGAAAGACCGGGATGTACTAGGCCGCTGGTGCTCGCTAGTTCACCAAAAGGTAGCACTAGTACTGGCACTCTGCTGCATATGAGAGTCATCAAAATTTACCGGCAAGTGCTAACAGAGATCAGGCCTGATTTTGCGAACACTGCGGTTTTGTGTGCAATGTATCAAGTGACAATGTATCAAGTGCAATGTATCAAGTGACAGTGACCTACTGACACTGCACTTTCTGGGGGAGAAGGGGGGGGGAGCAGTAAGCATAGGGGCTAAACGCAGGTGCTGGCAGGTGCCAGGGCTGATACCGCTAACGTTGCATTTTTGGGGACACTATACTAATGTGAACGCTGGTATAGTGCTGATCTGATCTGATCAAAGATATTGATCCGTTTAGACACTATACTAGCAATGGATGAGCGTGTTCCTGGCAATCAAAGGGTTAAATGTGATTACTTATGTACTGACGGGCAATCTGATGCTATCTGGGAGAGGCGCTAAAGCCACGGGAGCGTAAATCATGTATATATATGTGAATTTGCGCACCTGTGCCGCCCTGTAGCAGTATTTCTGCTATAGGGAGGTCAGGAAGCGGTTACATAAGCTGTTTGTGTTATGGTGCTGCGTCACTTTAACTGACACTTTAACTGACAAATATGCGTTCATGCAACGCTGCACCAAAATAAAATTTACGTCATTTTTTTCCCCACAAATTGGGCTTTCTTTCAGTGGTATTTGATCACCTGTGCGTTTTTTTTATTTTTTGCTCTATAAAAAAAAAGACCAACAATTTTGAGAAAAAAACAGTATTTTGGACTTTTTGCTATAAAACATGTCCAGTAAAAACATTTAAAAATCAAATTTTGTCATAAATTTAGGCCAAAATGTATTCTGCGACATGTCCTTGCTAAAAAAAAATCCAATATGTGTAAATTAATTGGTTTGCATGAAAGTTATGGCGGTATATATACTGGAATTTTGGAGTTTTTTTTACTAATAATGGCGGTAATCAGCGACTTATAGTGGGACTGTGGTGGGCATTCTGACCCTGGGGGGAACTGACTTAGTGTCACTGACATCCCCAGATAGATAGATTTAGATTTAGGGTACATGTACACAGGTGTGATAACAGATAGTGTGTTACAGGCACCACTGTCATTTGTTTGTTGGTGATATAATTGCAGAAGGAAACAGGCAGGTAGAAGCTGCAGAACTGGTAGATAGCAGGTTTCACTGGTCAGGGCACTGGTCAAACTAAGTAGCAGATGAGCAGCTGATAAGCAAATTGGAGATGGGTGTGAAGTCACAGAACAAGCTAAAGTGCAGAATTAACCACTTGCCCTCCAGAGGAATTACCCTGCTTCCTGACCAAGCCATTTTTTGCGATATGGCACTGCATTACTTTAACTGACAATTGCGTGGTCATGCAACGCTGCACCAAAATGAACTTTACGTCATTTTGTCCCCACAAATAGAGCTTTAGTTCAGTGGTATTTGATCGCCTGTGCATTTTTTATTTTTTGCACTATAAACAAAAAAATACAATTTAAAAAAAAAAAATTTTAAAAACCCTATGATTTTGACTTTTTGCTAATAAATAAGTCCAGTAAAAAAATATAAAAAATCTAATTTCATCATAAATTTAAGCCCAAATGTATTCTGCTACATGTCGTTGCTAAAAAAAATCCCAAGATGTGTAAATTAATTGGTTTGCATGAAAGTTGTAGCATTTACAAATGGCGATATATATACTGGAATTTGGCGGGGGGGGGTTTTAACTAGTAATGGTGGCAATCAGCGACTTATAGTGGGACTGTGGTGGGCATTCTGACCCTGGGGGGAACTGACTTGGTGTCACTGACATCCCCAGTGACACCAGTACAGTGATCAGTGCTAATAAAAAGCACTGACACTGTACTAATGGCACCAGGCAGGAAGGGGTTAACATCTGGGGTGATCACATCTGTGTGATGTGTGTGTTTTACACTGTATCCCAATGCATGTAAATTAATTGGTTTACGTGAAAGTTATAGCATTTACAAATGGCTGTGTAGATACTGTATTTTTTTTATATAAATAATGGCGGCGATCAGCGACTTATGGCGGCAATCAGCAATTTATGGTGGCAATCAGCAATTTATGGTGGGACTGCAGGACTGCGGTGGACATTCTGACACTGACATCCCCGGTGACACCAATGCAGTGATCAGTCCAAAAAAGAAACACTGACACTGTACTAAAGGCACTAGGGAGGAAGGGGTTAACATTTGGAGGCAATCAAAGGGTTAACTGTGAGGGGAGTGTTTTACCAGGGGGCTGGGGGGTGTAGTTCACTTTTACACACTGTTCTGGAAGGCTGTGCCCAGCAATCCGGAACAGTGTATTGAAAACTGACAGGGAGGAGAGCTCCTTTGAAAACAATGCAGCCTTCCTCCCTGTCAGTGTTTGCCGGCAATCGCTGGGCTCCGGCGGGTAATCACCAGCTGGACCCGGTGATTGACAGCTGTGGCCACGATCAGTGCCGCGGGTAGGGCAGTGGTGTGCCTCGCGCGCGCCCCCTACCCCGAAATGCAGGATCACGTTTATATCTGTGATCCTGCGCACAGGGGCTGCCTTGTAGCAGTATATGTACTGCGGGCGGTCCCCTAGTAGTTAATGTCCCGTGGGGGGATTGCATATTTTACTATTGCTCTGTATATCTGTTTGAGACCCCTTTTTGGTCTGTGTCATTTTCGGATTTATATTCTGTATAATGTTCTGTACTAAATGTTTGTAGAAGTTGCCAATAAATATCGCTTGACAGCAACTTAAACATTATCATTTTTTTTCACAATAAAATTTATTGAAGTAGAGCAGACCATACAGAACAAATACACAAAGAGTATCCAGTTACAAGAGTGCTAGCGCATTCAGGCGTATATCGTAGCAAAACATGTTGTTAAGTACAATAACGATCATGCCTCATAGGGAGAAATAGCAAAGAATAAAAACAAACAATAATGAATTTAAGTTTTATGAAAACATAGATCATAGGTGTAACAAGCAGCAAAGAAATGAAGTTCTTATTTAACTAAGGCCTTGCAGAGAGCAAACCGCGAGGCTGGTCTAAAAGTGCAAAATGCATGTGCAGGCTTGTTGACTCTGGCCCTAGAGTGTTACCATTTGTATCTGCAAAGGATGGGAATGTGGGCTAAACAAGCCTCAAGGCCTAAGGAAAGAAAATAAAAAAGAATGGTATGACACGAGTCTGCAAAAAGCTTGATCAAGTGGTGGGGTCTACCGTCTGGATGACAGACCTCCATGTGCCAGTGATTAAATGAAGTGAGAGGATACAGGGGGAGGAGCAGATGGAAGAAGAGGATAAGTGCGAGAGAAAGAAGAAAAGGGGGGGGGAACAAGCAAACAAAAAGGGGTGGAAGGAGAGGAGGGAGGTTGAGAAAGGTGAAAGTTCTTCCTTTACTCCCCCCTATGTGGCATGTTCATTAAGCATCATCATTACTGGTATGGGAGAGCATCAGAGGAGATCAGGAGGGAAATCCAGTCGAGCCTCTGAGTCTAGGTGGACAGAGTGACAAAGGCCTCATGCACACTTTTTTTTATCTCTCCTAGAAGCCAACAATGTTTGCTTGTAAAAGTATTTCAAGAATTTAGGCTCATTTACAGATGTTAGGCGCTTGGATGTTAATTCATTACATTAGCTTGTGCATGAGGATGAAAAAGCACAAAAGGCACTCTCAACTGCAAAGCAGGGCAGTCTGAAGCCAGGGAGGAAGAGTGGGTCCAACAGACCCATTTACTCAAGAATTTGGAAGGAGAGTTTCAAGCTATATGAATTAATTCCTCCATCTCTGCAATTTTGAAAAGACGGTTAAGCCACTCTCAAATGGTAGGAGTGTGAGGGGTGCCCCAATGGATCGGGATGCACAATTTTCTTTAGTTTACCATGTGCATGGCTAGAGATTTAAAATAGACATAATGCGGTAGGCATAACTAGTACAGTAGAAATTGTGCCAGGGTTTGATCCCATTTCATAGATAGTCACATGCTGACATCTCTAGCAAGTATTGGGAACTTTAAGCCGAAATGTATACAACAATGCAGGGGTACGGTACCAAAGCATCTGAAGCTTGTACCCATTATGTTGAGTAGTGACTTTTGCTGATCCCTTGTGGATATTCAGATGTATGTGTTCCCACTCATTCGGGGAAAGGTTTAGCATAGGTTATTTTTACAAGCCTCAGAGGCTATGTCTCCATTAGGGTGGTGACCTGCAAAGAGTAAGGTATGCATCATAGAAATTATGTGTCATTAAGGTGCTGTCCTGGAGCATATAGCCTCAAATGGCTTCATGGGTCTGGAGATGGAAGTTGTGTGATCTAAGGAGCGCAGATAATGCAATATTTGAACGTAGGTCCAAGGGGAGAAAAGGGCCCCTTCCATTTGGGAGGTTAATTGTTCATGGGTTAGGAGCTTGCCAAGGTCAAGGCCCAAATCAACTATTTAAAGCCACCATAAACATGGAGTTAGGCTTTAACCCCTCCACTGTCCTATACGAATAGTGTGGCCTGCTCTTCCAGTCCCATCCAGCCTACAGGATTGGCCATCAGGGGATGCACTTCTGAGCCAGAGGACCACATGGACACCAGAGTTGAGAGGGAGGCCCAGAGCATTGCTGGCTACCTCTTGCCTAGTTAGGAAAGAGTCTGTGAGATTGATTACCATCAGGAGCTCATCTTCAGCATCAGTATGGTGAGGGGCCTTCGGCCACTCCTATTTGTTTCATACTTGTTTGATTCGCTGCCAGTAGAGTTCTGCCTAAAGGAGACTGCATAAACGAGACTGTTTATGACATACACCGGACCCTTGCATTATTTATTCTTCGTTGTACAATAGATACAGGTTGGTCAGTGGTCACTGTTAATGAAATTCTTCCTCTAGGTAGGTTGTATGCAGAAAAAGCATAAATAATGGTAGAGTTTCATATTTTACAAATTAATGTGCTGAGGTGTCGTATATGTCTTTTAGACTCTCTCTTGTAGCACAGTAATAAAGCATACTTTCTGGGTACAAGGACTATGGCATATGTTACCGTGTACACAGTGAGTGGGATCAAGTTATAAAAGTATCACTGGGGTTTATAGAGTTGTATGTTCAATCAACATTATTTTATCATACATTTAACTGATTCCTTCTGTCAAGATTGAAAGATAGGCATATTTGCTTTTCATCATAGCAACCATCACAAAGAGAATAATAACATGTTGCAATAAAATTACTTACTGTTGTTACAGGCTAACACATTGATAGTTCGAAAGCCATTTGGAATTTCAACTCTAATGTTAGACCTTAACATCAACACCAAAAATAATTGGTAAATATCATAACCATAAAACATTTAATTTGGTTTCAATTTGAATTCCATAATTTTAAAATATATGTTTAACTTAAACATGATCTCTAGGCTTCTGGAGCTTCTGAACATCATAACAAGACCAAATATATTCAAAATAATAATATTGTAGTGCTACCCTTTCGATGTCTACCCATCATACCTCAACTACACAAAATATGAAAACAAATATACAAAAAAAATACAAAAAAATAAAAATATTAATCCATAATTATTATTACTTATTACATTTTTTTTATATTTATTTCTTTTCTCAGATTTTGTGTATTTGAGATATGATGGGTAAACATGGAAAGGGCCGTGGTACTTACTTCTTTGAATATTTTGGTTGATGTGGGAACACATTAAGGTGTTAGCAGCAACCCACTACACTTATTGCAGACTTTATTTCAGGGATTGGCAACATTGATGAAATTGAAATTTTGTCAAGCTTTTCATACTGCAGCTTCAGTATATGACCAACATAAAAAAAGGAAAAAAAAAGTTTATCTCCAGCCAACACTTTTTTTATTTTTTAGACAGATTGAGGAAAATGTATAACCTTTCGGGTTTTTATTGTTTTCTGAGTCCTCCATGGAAAAAGTTATTCTTACTGTCTGTTCTGGTTACATCACTGTTAACAGTGCAGCCCCAAAAGTGCCCACCAGTGCTGCCCTGCAACGCTCAACAGTGCTGCCCATCAGTGCTGCCAATCTGTGCCCAACAGTGCCCCCGGTGAGTGCCTCCTATCAGTGCTGCCAGTCAGTGATCTTCAGTGCTGTCTATTAGTGCCCATCAGTGCCGCCTATCAGTGTTGTGCCATATCAGTGCAGCATCATCAGTGCCTCCTCATCAATGCCCATCAGTGCCGCCTCATCAGTGCCGCCTCATCAGTTCAACCTACCAGTACCCATCAGTGCTGCCTATCAGAGCAGCCTCATCATTGCACATTAGTGAAGGAGAAAAATTACCTGTTGTTTTTTTTTTCTTCAAAATGTTCAGGTCTTTTTATATTATTATAGTGCAAAAAAATAAAAAAAAACCCTGTGGTGATTAAATACCACCAAAAGAAAGTTCTATTTGTGTGAAAAACTTATAAAAATCTCATATGAATACATTGTTGCATGACGCGCAATTGTCATTCAAAGTGCCACAGCACTGAAAGCGGAAAATTGGCCAGGGCAGGAAAGGGGTAAAAGTGCCCATTAGGCAAGTGGTTGTAAACCTCAGACATGAAGCATGAACAAAGCATACCCCTCTACAGTGTGTACTTGTCTCAACTATGAGCACTAAGTGTCAGTTCTGTCTGCTGCTTTGTTTCTCTGCTATCAGCATGAATCCCTTCTGACAAGAGAAAAATGGTGACGGGGAGGGACCTCCAGCAGATTGACAGCCTTCAACTCTGTTCCTGTGAACTGTATGGAGGAGGTGTGTCTCTTCCCTCCAATCAGCTTTCAGAGCTCATCTTACTGAGCTCTGCAGTGTGTTATTTCAGCACTCCGTCCCCTTTTTTCTAAACTCTCAGACTAGCTTTATAAGTTCAACACTTTGAATAGATTTAGAGAAGAGAAGACTGCAGATAGACAGGTACAACATATATAGGAGGATTTGTTTAATCTCTGTATATCACCTGATGCCAGTCACTTTACTTGGTATATGTAAGGGTTTACAACCACTTTAAGATAACAGAAATAATTATATATGTATATTTGAGGGGCTTTCAAGTCAAACCAGGTCATAAAGAACAAATTTCAAGGAGTGGAAACTGCATTTATTTTTCAACATACTCCCCTGCTACATTTATACACTTATCCCAGCGTTTAACTAATGTCTAGAAAGCTTCGACATAGAAAGATTTGTCAGTACGCCTGAACCATCCTAGGACAGTTTGCTACACTTCGTCATCATTGTGTTCACCATTCCCACAGAAAGATTTGTTTCTTGAAATTTCACAACAGGTTATGCATCGATTATCAAGGATAAGGCAATCCATGCACTAATGTTCACAGGAATGACTGCTGTGGGCTGAGAACCACCACGACTGGGATAGCCACTGATGGACATACAGTGATCTTTGAAACGTTTATGCCATTCAAATGTCTTACTGCGGCTGAGCGCCTCATCATTATACTGTGTTTGAAGTCTTCTATTGATATGCAGGGGTTTTACGCCTTCAGTCACAAGAAATTTCATCACCACACACTGTTCCATGCATGCACTAACACTTTTGTTTGCCTTTTTGATTAACTGTCTCTGGATGGGCCTATGACATGTGCACCACCTATCAGTAATAAGATACACTTGCCACTTACTACTGGGTGTAGCACCGCCACGTTAGCATCCCTTTTTATCCCTGGAAAATTAAAAGTCCCGGTTTTGACTTGAACACCCTTCGTAGATAAAATAACTTAATTACAGTATGTGTGTTTCTCAAGTCCTTGCTGCGCGAGATCACTCTTACTTAATTATACTACTTTTCAAGAAATTCATACATCACTTGCAGTTTCTACATAAATGACCTTTCTTCTTGTGACACTTTAGCCCACAATAAGGTTGTTTTCTAGATAAACCCCAAAATGTTTTCGGTGGCTGTTACAAAATATTTTATTTTGACAAATAAAGCATAATATTTAGACGGATACCCAGGGCTTGGCATACCCTTTCTTTCATCTTTTGCAAGCTATAAAAACTTTAGAAGTTTTATAGTACAGTTTTATCAAGCTTCCCCAGCTTCATGATAGAGCTGCACAACCTCTGATCACCAGCGGATGAACACACTGTTTGTTACTAATGCCCGTTTGATCTGAGTCTTTGAGCGCAGGAGATAATGGATCTTTGGTGACGGCTATAAAAACTTGACAGGGATCCTAATTTTCTAATCTTCCCTACTCTAATCATAAATAAAAAAAAAAACATTTTAAACACAATTTAATGAACCAGTACAAGTGCATCATTCACTTACATGTAAAATAAACTAGACTCAAAGTCAGTACATAGAGTCTTGTCATGTCTCCACCAGCTCTTCATATCAGTAAGAGAGTCACAGTCAAAATTGTTTGATTTGACACAGTAAAAATATTCTTCATCTCTCTGGTCTCCATATTCACAAAGCTCTTGTGTTTTGTTTAGATCAAATCCACATACTACCTCTTGTACTTCTTGCGTGTCTTATAAACTTTCCCAAATGGTCTACATATCCATGCAATTGGTTTCGAAAGTGCCAAAGAGCTGATGATGCATCACTTGGGTGCATGATAAATATAGAAATAGTAATATTACCTTCCCAAAACAGTATAAAATGGACATAAATCCCATTCTGAAAATCCTCAACTCTGCCTGAAGCTCCTGCTCCAAGCGCTAATGTAAACATTCTTGCCCTTAAATATTCTCCTCCATATGTCTTCTTGTTTCTGTTGTAGTCAAACATTTGAACTTGTAATGTTAAATGGTCTCCAACACAATAGCTGCTGTTTGGATTTCTTAGGAAGACTGCTGATTTTAGCATTGGTTGATTTTTCTTTGATTTTAGCAGTAGTTTTAGGGAATGTCTGATTTATTTGATTTAACATATCAAATGCCCTATCCTTGGTGTTAATGGAAGGAAATATGCCCCATTGTTGGTGTCAGTAGGAGTAATAGCACCCCATTTTGGTGTCAGTGGGAGGAATAGTGCCCTTTCGTTGGTGCCAGTGGGAGGAATATTGGCCCATTGTTGGTTCAATGGAAAGAATTATGCCCCATCACTTATGTCAGTGGGAGGAATTGTGCCCCACTGTTGGTGTCAGCGATAGAAATTACAGTTTGGGATCTATCAGAGTGTGGATCCATCATCATCCACTCACTGCAACTGTCACCTTGCCACTGCTAGCCACAGATACAGTCCATCTCTGACACTGATTTTGTCTCTAATATTGTTGCTGGTGGCATCTTATGGCACTTATTTTTGCAAATTAAAAGAAATTTAGCAGCTTCATGTTTTGTTGATTTAATATTTTTGACTGTTTTTAAAAATGTTTAATTCATTTTTTGGGAGGGAGAGAGCCAAGAGAGATGCTGCTCTCATGCTTAGCCCTGGATTGAGATCATGCTCAGGTAAGTAAAAGGAGTGGGGGGCTGGGGGGGAATTGGCTGAAGAAGGTTTTTTTACCTTAGTGCAGAGAATGCATTAGGTCCATTCTGGTTGGGCTCTGTAACAGTTTTCTATATTGAAAACTGCTGAAAATCATTTGTTAATTATGCACAAAACCCATGCTAGTTTTTATTTCACTCTAAAACTGGTGCCAATGGTGCAGATAGACCTAAACTGGTCTGTTTTATTAATGTGGCATGCACCATGTGAACTAGATTCCTGTGCCATTATAATGGTGCAGGAAACTTTGTTAAATACTCAATGGTGTTGATTTGTTAATAGGCTGTGCACTGCAAATGCACTCCAAGTGCACTTGGAAGTGCATTGCAACTGCACTTAAGATGTGGTTGCACTAGATCTGAGGGGAACATGCAAGGAAAATAAAAAAACAGTATTTTTGCTTGAACATGGTTGGATGAAAGAAATCAGCAGAGCTTCACCTAATTTTAGATTTTCCCTTTGGATCTAAACTACAGTTGCAGTGCACTAGAAGTGCACTTGCATGTGCAGTTCTAGTGCACAGTATATTTACCTTTAGTAGATCAACCACAATGGGGTTTATTTACTAAAGGTAAATATACTCTGTACTGTAAGGGCACCGCAAGTGCACTGCAAGTGCAATTGCTTTAGAACCGAGGGGAAGTTCTGAAATGAAGCGAAGCGAAGCTCTGCTTATTTCTTTCATCCAATCATGTGCAAGCAAAAATACTGTTTTTTTTATTTTCCTTGCACGTTCCCCTCAGATCTAAAGCATCTTCACTTTCAGTGCACATTATATTCGCCTTTAGTAAATCAACCACAATCTGTCTACATTTTTTTGCAGATCTTAGGCATTAGAGGATTGGCAGTTTAAATTTTCAAATAATCAAGATGACTATAATTCCCCTTTGCCTCCGGGTAGAGGCTTTGTACCTGTTAGGGGAAGAGGAACAGGTAGGTGCGGTCATATGAAACTATCAGTGCAAGTCTGTAATAGATTTGAGCCACTGAGGGAGCAAACTGATGATTATTATGAGGGAGCAATAAGATATATCACTGAATATCTCTTTCAGTATAATTAGTGGGGGGTTGCGAGGAACAATTTCCACCCACAACAATGTAGGCAAGAGAGGAATCCGACTCTCCAGCAAATTGGGGGTGGCTCTAATCCACTTGTCCCTCATGACAATCTACTTGTCCAGATAAAAAAAAATATGTTTTTACCTAAAACCGTATTTACCGGAGGTGATTTTAGGAATGTCTGGGGATTCTAAAAACAAAAGAGGCTTTATGGTGACTTAAATGTGTAATATTTTTACCATTGCGCTGTTTATCTCCTCCTCCCCTCCCTGCCTGTCTCCATCACCGCAACCGAGGACTAGCAGGAAGGGGGGAGGCCTTACAGTGTGATGAACAATGATTGGCTGCTCGTCAGAAAAGGGTGGGTCATTAGTTTAGTGTTACGAAGGAAGTCTGGTGCTAAAATTAATGCTCTCATTCTGGCGTGCGTGGCGATATGTGACATGTATATTGGAATCAACGGTTTCATGCGTAGGCACCCCAGTGTGTGCTTTTACATTTATACGTGCGTATATGTGGGCATAGGGGCCTCAATATTTTTTTTTGGGGGGGGGGGATGGTATGTGCTTAGGTGTAACTTTAATTTTTTACAATACAAAAAAAAATAATTTTTAATTTTTTTTTTCGTCACATAGGGGATAAAGTCTCTTATGTGCTGATTTTTTTATTTTTGGTAACAGGTTCTCTTTGAGACATCCAAGGTCTAAAAGACCATGCCTGTCTCCTTTCTGCTCCACTGAATGTAATATGGTGCACATCGCACCGTATTACATTATGTCCCGGGATTGCATTACAATCTCTCAATAGGGACCCAGAAGTGACATCGTAATGTCACTTCTGGGTCAGCACAAGAAGGGGAGGGGAGCGGACTTGTCCACTCTTCTCCCTCCCCTCTAGCTGATGGCGAGCTGGGCCTGCAGGTGGGCAAGTGGAGCCCGGGAAACCTCATCGGGGGTGGAATGGAGAGACTTGCACAGTGTGGAACAGGTAAGCCATGCTGCTTGCCCACAGCAGGGCTAAAGGAAGAAAAAACCTACCTACCCAGCGCCCGGAACTACATGTCCCGGGCTTCGGGCGATAGGAATTCAGGATCCCTGAGGTGGGTCTAGTTAACTCAGGTCTTTTCAACCTCAGTAAAGGTAATCTCTCAGTGGATGAAAAATATGTACTCAATCGCGGATTGAAAATGGCACCCCTTCACCCCCTTAACAAATTTGAGACATTTATGGATAACCATAAGTACATTAAGAAACTTAACATCAAAAGGTATCTTATCACCAACCCTTCAAGATTTAGGGGGGCCGAGATTAGCCAGTTCAAAAATTCTTCCCTCTTTAATGCTTCTCTGTTTAATTCTCCTGGAAATGTTGCGGCGTCAGTTTTAGTTTACAGGGATTTAGTACTCAATGATTTGGAGCATTAAACTGAATAAGCCTAAAATAGATCTGAGTTTCAAGAAAGGTCTTGAGTCTTTGAAAATGTGTAAGGATATAGTGGTACACCCTGTGGATTAGAGTGAGGGCATTGTTATTTTGGATCATGAGACTTATTGTAGGGAAATGGATAGATTGCTCTGAGACAGAGATACCTATTTCCCCTTAAATAGGAATCCAACAACTAAGTTTATAAGGGAATAGCAGGTTTTAGTTGGGGAAAGCTTTACCCGAAAGATCATTACCAAAAAGGAGAAATCCTTCTTGGTTACAGTGGCCCCCTCATGTGCTGGTTATCTACTATTTACCAAAAGTACACAAAAGTCTACTTGACCCCCCTGGAAGGCCGATCATAAATGGCATCAATTCAGTGACTTCCAGGGTGGGCAAATATATAGACTCTTTCCTGCAGCCAATAGTGGTGAAAATTCCTTCGTTTTTAAGGACACTACTCAGGTGATTAATGTGTTGAACTCTGTTGTATGGAAGGATAACTACATTTTGTCCACAGCCGATGTGGAAGGGAAGATGTGCTAAAGCCCAAACAGGTGGTTGAGGATGATCCCCCTTTCAACAATGCATTCTTCACCACTTATTCCACCCAGCATTATGCTGTGAGAAGGATTTTTTGTAAACAGTGGGATGTTTTAAAAAATTATAAAGTTTTGGGCCCTTTATTACCAGAGGTTCCATCTGTTCTCTTTAAAGGTGTCTCCCTTCTCAGATTGAGTGTAGCCCCAAATGTTTTGCAACCCCCTAAGAAACCATTATTTTTTCAGGGGATGAGTGGGTATTATCCATGTAGAATATGCAAAGCCTGTAGTGTCAATGCCCAGAAATGTAGGACATTTAACACCTTTCAATCGAGATGTATGCTTAGGTCTTACAATATTGGGCAGTTCATCACATGTACCACACGTAATGTAGTTTATTTATTCCAGTGTTCATGCGGACAGCAATATGTGGGTCATATGGTGTGCATGTTGCGCACCCGATTTGATCAGCACATTTGGAACATATGCAAAGAATTTCCTAAGCACGGTGTATTTAAACACTACACGCTACATCACAATAAAAACTCGAAGGGCACTTTGTTTCTTGACATTGATAAGTTCACTCCAAATTGGAGGGGGAACCATGTGAGGTGAGAAATTTAGAGACCATGTGGATTTATTCTGTCTAGAACTATGTCCCACATGGACTAAACATTGGCTGGCCCGTGAATGCTTTTATTAGTAACACCTGATCTTTTTTTCCCTTTTTTTTTTTAGCCGTTTTGTACTCTGTAACCTCCTGCTCCTATTATTTTTCTAGGTATAATGTGAATGTGTATTCTGTTTTATGTGAACGTATCATGTGAACATGTATTTTGCATTTTATGTATATTTTGTTATTGAACCACAAGATGGCACTGTTCTTTGGTATTATTTCCTTTAGTGGTTATATTGCCCCTTTTTATACCCAGTATTTGGGTTGTGGAGGTCTAGCATATTTTTTCCTTTTTTTTGTCATAAAGTTTGGTCATTTTTATATTCAAGTTTGATTGGTAACTTGTGAGGTTTTGCATTCATGGGCACAGTTCTGGTGTTTGTAGTGCATCAAACACTTTTTTAGTCCATGGCGGCCCCAGTAAAACTGTTCCATTTCCTGCTTGGAGGTGCAGTTCCGGTGTTTGGAGTGCATCTTAAAGGAGGAGGGTGTCTCTATTTATAGTGCGCGATGCTGCACATTGGCCATGTCCCTGATGACGTCTTTTTGATCAAGAAACGCATATGGTGGAGTCACGTTGTGTGACATCATCACGTAGCGGACAGACAGCAACCATCTTGTTGGTTGGAAACATCACTATTGACATGCTGGTTTATACTGATGTAATTTTAAGTGCAATTTTATGAATACATTTTAATTTTATTAATCTGCTGCACTATGAGCCTATATGGTATCTGTTGCCTGGTGAGAGATTTGCCATTTAAAGATCTTGTCAACTGGAGAAGTGCTTCATAAACTGGATTGTCCAAGGAGTCTAAACCTAGGAGTCTGTGTTATACTGTTTGGGCCAAATTATTGCGCTACTTGACCAGTCCTTTGGATGGTCAAATTTTCAGGTAAGAGGCTTTGATATTGGGTGGATGGTGAAGGTTTCCTCTTTGGTTTTTGCTTTCCCCTCAAAGCACCAACTCCTGCAGATTTATGTGGACTCAATGTGAACTATTATGTTAGTGCTGCACTAAATTGTTACTAAATGTATCTGACCTTACATTTAATCTATTGATTGCCAAGGACATGATCTAAACATCATGGTTGTACCCCTTCTAGCTTAGTCAATGATGTATGGAATATGGTATGGCAATCAAAGGGGTTACAACAAACTTTCCACTGCAGTAGCAATGATTAATCTATTTTAATTCTGTGTTGGCCTGTCTAGTGAACATAGAAGTGATTCAGGCAGCTACTAGGCTAGCTAATGCTCTCTATACACCACTGTTCAGCCATGGGTTCAACTTCAGCTCCTGTGCCTTGAAAGGATTGCTCCAGTCTCTTTTAGCATATTCTGATGAACATGAACCTCACTTAAAGTGGTTGTAAGGCTTGGTTCACATTACTGGGGGCCGTGTGGTTTTGATGAACATGAACCTCACTTAAAGTGGTTGTAAGGCTTGGTTCACACTACTGGGGGCCGTGTGGCCCACGTTTGCTCAGGCACCGCAGCCCATTCACTTGAATAGGCTGCTGTGCTTGTGTTTCCTGCACAAAAAAGGTTTGTGCAGTTTCCCTGCAGTTCCCACCCCCTCAAATGTGCTGTGGGCTGAGATGCGTGGGATTGGCATTCAGAATGAATGTCAGCCCCGTGCATCTCATAAGAGCAGTGCGATTTGGCTGCGGGTATGGGAATAAATGCAATTCCCCCACTTGCAACCAGCTTGCATAGCGTGAACCGAAACGAAAAGCTGGAGGTTTTTTTTTTTATCCTATTGCATTCTCTGCACTAAGGTAAAATAACTTCTTCAGCCATATCCCAGCCCCCCACCCCTTTTACTTACCTGAGTACAATCTCAGACCAGGGCTAAGCATGTAGCAGCATCTCTCTCGGCTCTCTCCCTCCCAAAAAATTAATCAATTAAAAATTGTAAAAACAGTTGAAAATATTCAATCAACAAAACATGAAACTGCTAAATTTCTTTTAATTTGCAAAAATAAGTGCAATAAGATACCACCACCACCAATATTAGAGACAAAATCAGTGTCACGGACGGACTGTATCTGTGGCTGGCAGTGGCAGGGTGACAGTTGCAGTGAGTGGAGGATGATGGATCCACACTGAGACAGATCCCAGGCTGGAATTCCCCAGGCAAGGGGGGGAAATAAAAGGCTGTGACAGCAGGTAGCCCAGCCCACACAAACACACACACAGAACACCTGGACTGAACGTTCCCACACAGTGACAGATCCGACACAACGAACCACCACCAACACTGACACAGATCAGCAGGCCCAGCAGGCACTAGAAGAGCAGGCTTTGGGATTGTGATGATGTCATCACTCACTTACACATTACACATGTGATAGATGGCCGGCCAGCCAGGTCACACTCACACAGACACGAAACATCAGAATCAGACATTACCTTCCTCCGCAGGCACAGCTTCACCTCCACTGATGAATGGGAAGAAAAGGGCGGCTGTACTCCACAGTGATCAGCAGCAGCTGCCAGTCAGCTTGCGGTAAGGGACTGAATCTGAGAGGAACACTGGAAGGAACAGCAGCTCAGATGCTACACTGGCCCCAGACACCGGGCATATTCCTCTGTCCTTTTCTTTCTCCCCTCCGGGCGGCCGTGGTGGTGTTCCACACAGAGAGAGTTCCGGCCTGTGCTGAGTCCAAGTGCCCCTAGGTGGCAGTGCACCCTAGGCAGCAGCCTAGTTTTCCTAGTGGAAGCACTGGCCCTGCCCCATAGGCTCAAAAACAGCAGCGGAAACCATTGGCTCTCTCTGCTGTCAATCACTTCCAGTGAGGAAGGAGCGGGGGGGGGGTAAGGCCAAGCTGTGTTTATGGACACACAGAGCCAGCTCTAGAGCAAGCCCACACAATTGTCCTGAACAATTCTTCTGGCAGCTGTGGCCGCAGTCTTTCATGGTCTACCTGACCTTGACTTAGTATCAAGAGATCACTTTTCCACTTCTTAATAAGTGATTGAACGGTACTGACTGACATATTCAAGACTTTGGATATCTTTTTTATTTCCTTTTCCATCTTTATAAAGTTCCATGACATTGTTAAGCAGGATTATGACAGTTCTTTTCTGCTCCCCATGGCTCAGTATCTACCCGGCTCAGTGGATCCACATGAGAGCCCACAAACTCATTGACTATTTATACACAGACACTAATTGCAATTTAAAAAACCACAGATGTGGGAAATTAATCCTTAATAGCCATTTAACCTATGTGTGTCACCTTGTGTGCTTGTACCAAGGCCAAACATTCCAGGGTATGTAATCTTTTGATCATGGCCATTTGGGTGATTTCTATTATCATTATTATTATTTAAAAAGGAGCCAAACATCTATGTGATAAAAATGGCTTCATATGATAATTATCCTAAATAAAAGACAGTTTTTTGTCATTATCAGTCATATTTTCAATATAAATGCCAAAATGGCACAATTTCTACCAGGGCATGCAAACTTATGAGCACAACTGTACACAGAATATTGCCTATTAGTATTGCCTAATCTACAGTCAGGTCCATAAATATTGGGACATTGACACAATTCTAAAAATTTTGGCTCTATACACCACCACAATGGATTTGAAATGAAATGAACAAGATGTGCTTTAACTGCAGACTGTGAGCTTAAATTTGAGGGTATTTACATCCAAATCAGGTGAACGGTGTAGGAATTACAACAGTTTGCATATGTGCCTCCCACTTGTTAAGAGACCAAAAGTAATGGGACAATTGGCTTCTCAGCTGTTCCATAGCCAGGTGTGTTATTCCCTCATTATCCCAATTACAATGAGCAGATAAAAGGTCCAGAGTTCATGTCCCAATATTTATGGACCTGACTGTATGTTTATATAAGCCCACAATCATGTAAACATTACTATCTTGATATGTAAAAGTACAATATTCAAAAGAGATAACCACTAAATGACAGGTATACTTTGGGGTTGATTTACTAAAGGCAAATAGGCTGTGCACTCAAGTGCAGTTGCTCTAGATCTGAGGGGAACATGCAAGGAAAATAAAAAAACTGGATTTGTTTCTTGCACATGAGTGGATAAAAGAAATCAGCAGTTTCCCCTTAGATATAAAGCAACTGCACTTGCAGTGCACAGTATGTTTACCTTTAGTAAATCAACCCCTTTGTGTTTCCAGGTAGTATGAAAAAAAAAAAAAAAAAACATTGCACACACAGGGTTTCCACAGCCTTTTTGATAAGGCTTCTTGTGGACTTAGATACATGCAGTGCTTTCAAACTAATTCCACCCCTGGATAGAAAGCCAGAAGCTTCATTCCTGATTCCTGTATATTCATATGTTCACAGGACACCTAGCTTTCCTGAAAAAAAAATATATCTTAGTCATAATAGCCTCCCCCATCCAATAAATGTACCAGGATGATCTTATGTTGGTTTGAAAAAAAATTGAAAAAAAGAAAACTACAGCTTCAACTCTTCTGGGAATTCTGTCCACAAGGTTTAGGAGGGTGTCTATGGGAATGTCTGACCATTCTTCCAGAAGTGCATTTGTGAGGTCAGGCACTGATGTCGGACCAGAAGGCCTGGCATGCAGTCTCCACTCTAATTCATCCCAAAGGTGTTCTATCGGGTTGAGGTCAGGACTCTGTGCAGGCCAGTCAAGTTCCTCCACCCCAAACTCACTCATCCATGTCTTTATGAACCTTGGTTTGTGCACTGGTACGCAGTTATGTTGGAACAGGAAGGGGCCATCCCATAACTGTTCCCACAAAGTTGGGAGCATGAAGTTTTCCAAAATGTCTTGGTATGTTGAGGCCTTAACCTCCTTGGTGGTATGATTCTTTCCGATTTTTGGTGCTGAAAGCGGTACCATTTTTTTGCATGGAAATATGTATTTTTTTTATTTTAGGCCTGTAATTCTTAGGAATAACTCACTGAAATCTGTCCGAACAAGAGTCTAGTAAACATCCCGGGTAGGATAAAATTTGAAACACGTAATCATAAATTATAATTTAATAAATAATCATAAAAAATAATAATATAATAATAATACATTTAATTCAATAATATAATCAAACCAAAAACACTGAAATTTGAAATATAGCGCCAAGTTAGCACATTGCTCAGCAAAGTCGCAAAATCGTTTTCAGTGTCTGATGACGATTTTCCCCACAAATCATTATCACTCAATTCTGCAAGTGGTTCTAATTTACTATTGCTGTTCTCTAGCTGATCTAAACCGCTTTTTACCTAAAGGGACACTTTTTGGACGCCATGGATGTTTCTCAGTTTCCAGGCAGAAAGAACAGACAAAATGCAGGCAGGGCACAGGACAAAGCACTCGGGACAATATGTATGTGAAATTGGTTGAGACAGCAATGTTTTACTATGTAAAATGTAAAAAAAAAAAAAAACATTTTTTAAACTTTTTACATTTCCCGCCGCCAGCGGCGCCCGTACGTCCCGACGTCACAGGGACAGGACACAGAAGCCGGATGCCGGCATCAGCCGGAGGAGATGGCCAGGGACGCTGCAGGGGACACATCGCAGGAGCGCAGGGTAAGGTAAATGAAGAACAAATGCCGGAGCAGTGCCGCATGGTATTCCCGAGTGTAGCTCGGGGTTACCGTTTGTGGTACTGAAATGTTACCCCGAGCTACACTCGGGAATACCGCCAAGGAGCTTAAGAGTTCCTTTCACTGGAAATAAGGGGCCAAGCCCAACCCCTGAAAAACAACTCCACACCATAATCCCCCTCCACCAAATTTTACACTTAGCACAATGTAGTCAGGCAAACCCAGATAGGTCTATCAGAATGCCAGACAGAGAAGCATGATTTGTCACTCCAGGGAACATTTCTCCAGTGCTCTAGAGTCCAGTGGCAGCGTTCTTTACATAACTGCATTTGATGCTTTGCATTGCACTTGATGATGTAAGGCTGTGTTGCTGACTTTATACAGTCTATGTTGCCTTCTGAATATGTTATGGACTTTTCGGATGGGTTTTCAATGATTGCTTCCTACAGAGGGTGGCCCAGAGGCTGCTGGGCTGAACTGGTGCAGCCGTTTTTGACAGGAGTACCACTGAGTGCACCGATTGATGGGTCATGACCGAGATGATTATGACAGCTATCTAGAAGCAGTCCAGTCCAAGAGTAATGGAAAGGTTCTCTGGGGAGAATGGGATCTCCATAGTAACAGGAGAAATTTTGGGTGCAGAAAGGGGGAGCCACAGTAGAGATGCACCTTACATTTTCAAGATGTTTGGGCAAACATGTCCATTGTCACCTCTGGCAACCGTGGAGAAAAGTTTGTTCAGCCTACTGGGGATGTTGGAAAGCCCAATAAGGCAGCAATGTTGCCCCGTGTCCTTGTGGGGGCATTAGCCTGAGAGGGGACAACGCGTTCAATTGAAGAGTATAACACCTGCCCACTGGAATGGTAAGACTGTTCCTGTTAAATGCATGAGAGAGACTGAGTATGTGTGTAATGCCAGTGAAGTGGTGGCAAGTCCAGTGAGGAGATCTGCTTTCAAAAGAGACTTGCTGCTGTGTAGTTGGGAACCATGGGTTAATGCTGAACCTGCAGCAAGGTTGAGGACTGATATAGACTTGTCTTCATGCGGTCTTATGTGTAGCAGGAAGACAAGTAGTAAAACTAAACATGATGATGCATTACTTACTGATGAGTTTAAAAGAGGTAAATAATTGGTTAAAGCCACCTGCTATGGCTGAAACATGAAGTTAATGAAGCGCTGTCAGTGCACTGTGATGAAAATGTGGTATTGCAAGCAGTTGTCAGGGGTGACCAATAAGAGGTATATGCAATTGCCCCTCGCAACCATGACAGGTGCAGCAAAGGTGTCCCTGTAGACCTCCCAGTAGCTCAAGGTGTCTGATCTTGAGGTTTCCCAAGACAACTATGTAGCCGCCCATATGGGCCAGAGTCTCATAACATGAAAAATGGTGTACTAAATGTCCCACAGGCTCATGCTGGTGATGGTCTGAGACAGCTTGTAAAAGTCAAGAACGATGATGTTGGGAAATGTATTGATGATGGTAGTTTGGTGTCTACCATGGCAACCACAGGCAGTGCTGCAGAGCTGTCCCTGGAAGTCTCACAAGGACTCCCTGTGTTAGAGCCGCGGTTCTCCAGGACAGCTCTGATACTGCTCTGGTGGAACAGTGGGAGAAATTGGCTCAAATTGTGAAACATATATTATCTGAGTCTGATGTGGATAGAGGTGACTGGAACCCAGATATGATAGACTTGGATAGTCTGGCCATAAAGTTATTTGTGTGGTTGAAGGGAACTTCCATGGCTGACAGTGGGGTGAACACGACTGCTGCTGTGTAAAATGGAGAGTCTGCAGAGCCGCCAGTAGTTGAGGGCCTCTTTCTCTTTCTCGTTTTCTCTCTCTCTATTTCTCTCTCTTTCACTTTCTCTCTCTCTCTCCCTCTTTCTCCCTCCCTCTCTCTTTCTCTCTCCCTCTCTCTTTCTCTCTCACTTTCTCTCTCTCACTTTCACTCTTTCTCTCTCTCGCGTGCTTTTTTTTCTCTCTCTCACGCATTCTCTCTCTCTCCTTCTCTAGCTCTCTCTCTCTCTGTCTCCCCTTCCTTCCTGTCCTTCCCTCTCACCAAAGCCCCCCAATGCCCCCAATATTAAATTGATCCTGGTTTGTCGCAGGAAATTTACTCATTTCAATGTATATAACTACAAAATGAAATCATTAGTAATCATTAGCTGGATCATTCAGGGTCTGAATGCTTCAGCCTTCGTATCCAAACTTCAATCAAAGACTTCTTGAGACCGACATACAAATCCTCCTGGAAACATGGACCTGAGCACAGGATGCACCTGTACAGTATTGTGGGGGAGAGATGTGAAGTGGAAGAGGACAATAGTGTGGGGAATTCTCTGTCCCTGCACAGAAGGATAGAAACATCAAACAAGGTTGATGTTCAGGAGGAAAACTAGTCTGGTATAAGGAGGAGCTACATGAAAACATCAATGCAATCAAAAAATGAGAGAAAGCCACATCTGGCTAAGAATTAACTCCATCCTCACCTCTCGATCTGACATCTACCTGTGTGCAGCGTACATTGCCCCACCAGAATCCCCATATTTCAGACCAGATATCTATGAGATCTTATAAAGTGAGGTAATCCACTTCCAATCCCTTGGACAAGCGTTCTTCCTTGGAGACCTCAACACTAGGACAGGAAGGAAAAAGGACTATATAACTTATGAAGGCAACATGTACATACTGGGACCTGCAAGTTACTGTCACGAATTGACACAGATAGAAAGAAACAACTATGAGAGCTTAACCAACAAAAATGAAAGAAAACTGCTGAATCTATATCGCAGTCTGGGGCTCTACATCCTCAATGGCTGCACCAAGGGAGACTCTCTGGGAGGATACACATTAAACTCCCATGTAGGCAGCAATGTGGTAGACTATGCCATCACAGACATGAACCCTGCACTCATCAATGCCTTTACAGTCACTCCACAAACACAATTATCAGACCACAGCTAACTACTGCTACTGTATATACAGGTGAAACTCAAAAAATTTGAATATTGTGAAAAAGTTAATTTATTTCAGTAATGCAACTTAAAAGGTGAAAGTAATATATGAGATAGACTCATTACATGCAAAGCAAGATAGTTCAAGACGTGATTTGTCACAATTGTGATGATTATGGCTTACAGCTCATGAAAACCCCAAATCCACAATCTCAGAAAATTAGAATATTGTGAAAAGGTGCAATATTCTAGGCTCAAAGTGTCCCAATCTAATCAGCTAATTAAACCATAACACCTACAAAGGGCTCCTGAGCCTTTAAATGGTCTCTTAGTCTGGTTCAGTAGGAATCACAATCATGGGAAAGACTGCTGACCTGACCATTGTGCAGAAAACCATCATTGACACCCTCCATAAGGAGGGAAAGCCTCAAAAGGTAACTGCAAAAGAAGTTGGATGTTCCCAAAGTGCTGTATCAAAGCACATTAATAGAAAGTTATGTGGAAGGGAAAAGTGTGGAAGAAAAAGGTGCACAAGCAGCAGGGATGACAGCAGCATGGAGAGGATTGTCAGGAAAAGGCCATTCAAAAGTGTTGGGGACTTTCACAAGGAGTGGACTGAGGCTGGAGTCAGTGCATCAAGAACCACCACACAGACGGATCCTGGACATGGACTTCAAATATCATATTCCTCTTGTCAAGCCGCTCCTGAACAACAAACAATGTCAGAAACGTCTTACCTGAGCTAAAGAAAAACAGACCTGGTCTGTTGCTCAGTGGTCCAAAGTCTTCTTTTCTGATGAGAGCAACTTTTGCATCTCATTTAGAAACCAAGGACCCAGAGTATGGAGGAAGAATGGAGAGGCACACACTGCAAGATGTTTGAAGTCCAGTGTGAAGTTTCCACAGTCTGTTGATTTGGGGAGCCATGTCATCTGCTGGTGTTGGTCCACTGTGCTTCATTAACCATTAGCCGCCCGGTCAATGGTCGTTTGGCGGCCCGCAAAATCCTTCAGCGTTTCGGGTGGACACCATATGGCGTCCTCCCGGGTATGCGCAGTTTGCGAGCCTGCAGAGCCGAGCAGCGGCGCGATCTGTCACCGGCCATGTACCTCGGACACAGCCGATGACAGATCTGAGTGCAAAAAAATACAACTTCAAAAAACTCGCCATGCCTCTTATGAAGTATGTCGGACTGTCTACTTTGCAAAAAGGGGTCATTTGGGGGATATCTGTACTTTTCTGACATTCTTGGACCTCAAGAAATTAGATTGGCTGTCAGTACTTCAGGATTGATCAATATTCAGATATATCCCATAGTTTGTGAACTCTATAACTTTCCTACAAACTAAAAAATACATCCTAATTTGGGTTATTTTCACCAAAGACATGTAGCAGAATACATCTCGGCCTAAATTTATGAAGAACAATTATTTATTTGCAAACTTTTATAACAGAAACAAAGAAAACCCCAGCGGTGATTAAATACAACCAAAAGAAAGCTCTAGTTGTGTGAAGAAAATGATAAAAGTTTAGTTTGGGTACAATGTTGTATGACCGTGCAATTGTCATTCAAGGTGTGAGAGCGCTGAAACCTGAAAAATGGCCTGGGCAGGAAGGGGGTAAAAGTGCCCAGTATGGAAATGGTTAAGTCCAGGGTCAACGCAGCCATCTACCAGGAGATTTTGGAGCACTTCATGCTTCCTTCCGCAGACGAGCTTTATGGGGATGCTGACTTCATTTTCTAGCAGGACTTGGCACCTGCCACACTGCCAAAAGCACCAAAACCTGGTTCAATGACCGTGGGATTACTGTGCTTGATTGGCCAGAAAACTCTCCTGACCTGAACCCCATAGAGAATCTATGGGGCATTGCCAAGAGAAAGATAAGAGACATGAGACCGAACAATGCAGAAGAGCTGAAGGCCGCTATTGAAGCATCCTGGTCTTCCATAACACCTCAGCAGTGCCACAGGCTGATAGCTTCCATGCCACGTTGCATTGAGACAGTAATAGCTGCAAAAGGGGCCCAAACCAAGTACTGCGTACATATGCATGCTTATACTTTTCAGAGGTCCGATATTGTTCTATGTACAATTCTTGTTTTATTGATTGCATGTAATATTCTAATTTTCTGAGATTGTGGATTTGCGGGTTTCATGAGCTGTAAACCATAATCATCACAATTATGACAAATCACAGCTTGAACTATCTTGCTTTGCATGTAATGAGTCTATCTCATATATTAGTTTTACCTTTTAAGTTGCAATACTGAAATAAATGAACTTTTGCACGATATTCAAATTTTTCGAGTTTCACCTGTATTTAATCTTCAAACAAACCATCTCCAAAACTCCACTGGACTTCCCTCTGCAACCTGCCACCATCATTTACATGGTCTAAAGAGTCTACCACAAAATACAGAGAGGTAACTAACAGACCTGACATCAAAAAACAGCTTGAAACCTTCCAAAACAGCACCTATGAGGTAAGCTCACAAGGTATGAACCAGTCAGCAAAGGACCTTCACAAAATATTACACACCATTGCAGAAAAACCACAAGAAACCAACCAACAAACAATCCAATAATAGTTTGAAAAAGCATGCAGAGCATTGAGGAACACTTTACGGACTGTCTCAAATAACAAACACAGAGACCCCATTAACACTGACCTAAGAATAGCCCATAGCAGCCTACAGAAAAAATACAAAAAACCCTTTAAAAAAAAGCAAAAATTAATCTCCAACAACCTGCAACAGTTAGAAGAGGGACTTCAGGAAAACGCTTTCTGGGAGATATGGAAGAATATTGCCATCAGGAGACAGCTGTACCACCTAAAACCAAGAGCAAGAGTATGGCTTAAAATCTTTGATAGTGTTATCACCCCAATCCTTCTTTATGGCAGTGAAGTCTGGGATCCGTTTACCTACCCAGACTAATCCAAATGGTACTCCAGCCCACCAGAAATATTTCACCTGGAATTCTGCAAGCACCTCCTCCAAATCCATCGGAGTACCTCCAACAGTGCTTGCAGGCCTGAGCTGGGCATATTTCCTTTGATTCTTGCCTTTTGGGCGCTATCATACTCGACCATCAACAAAACTGCAGTCCTAACCCATACCACCATAACGCCCTACTGACCAATAAGGACCAATCAAAGCCATGTGGCCTGCAACAACTCATCAGCACCTTGTGTATCCCAAACGCCCAACAATCTGGCCTGACAAAATCTCAAATAAAAAACACAATGAATGATTTCCAAGAAAAATATTTTGAGAAATGAAACAGCAAACTCAAATAAACTAACTGCTTACCAATCACTGCAGAGAGACTACAAACTGGCCCCATACCTGCAGGTGCTACAAGACCCCAAAGACAGACAGACCCTGAGCTTGTACAGACTGAGTGCCCATGGCCTGGAAATCGAATCAGGAGGGCACAGACATACCTATAAGCCCAGGCAGAGTAGACTTTGTCAGCAATGTAACCAGGGGGTCTTGGAGGACGAGGACCACTTCCTGCTATAGTGTCCTAAGTACTCATCAGTGAGGGACACTCACTTCCAGATACTCTCCACTCTCATCCAGGACTTCACTTCTATAGAAGAGAGGAAACTCCAAGTTCTACTGAGAGAAGAGGAGCCAATGAAAATAGCTGCACAATATGTGACAGCAAGCCACAGACTGAGAGGGACATGAAAAACTGAGGACTTAAAAATCCTTTACATGGACCCATCCCCCTTTATATTACCCCTTCCACTCCTCCACCATTTCCCATACAAACTGCTTTGGCAATGCTAAAATGTTATTTGGTCCTGCCAATAAAGCTTTTTTGAATGAGAGAGAGAGATAAAGTGAGAGAGAGAGAGAGCGAGCAAGAGAGAAAGCGAGTGTGAGAGAGAGAAAGCGAGAGAGAGAGAGAGAAAGCGAGAGAAAGAGCGAGAGAGAAAGCAAGAGGGAGAAAGTGAGAAATTGAGAGAGAGAACGTGAGAGAGAGAAAGCGGGAGAGAGAGTGAGAGAAAGCGAGTGAGAGTGAGAAAAAGCAAGAAATCGAGTGAGAGAATGCACGAGAGAGAGAGAGAGGAAGAGCGTGAAAGCGAGAGAGAGAAAAAGCGCGCGAGAGAGAGAGAAAGAGAGGGAGAAAGAGAAGGAGAGAGAGAGAAAGCCAGAGATAGAGAGGGAGAGTGAGAGAAAGAGAAAACGGGAGAGAAAGAAGGAAAGAAAGCGCGTAAAAAAGAGAAACAAAGAGAGGGAAGGAAGGAATGAAGGAGAGAAAAAAGAAAAGAGAGCAAGAACGAAAGAAAAGAGAGAAAGAAAAGAAAAATGGAGGACGAGATAGAGAGAGAAAGACATCAAGGAAAATGAAAGAGAAGAGAGAGAAGACAGATTGAGAGAGAAGGAAGGAAAGAGAGAAAAAGAAGAAAAGGAAGGAAGGAACAAAAGAGGAGAGAAAGAAAAGAGAGAAAGGAAGATAATTAGAGAGAGAAAGAAAGAAAGAAAGAGAGAAAACACAAGACTGCCAGGGAGTGTGGGCGGATCAGACACAGGAGGAGAGGGCAGGAGAAGAAGGGGCAGAACCATCTTTCTCTCTCCTCTCCCATTTGTGGTGGTGGGGGAACTATCAGCACTGGGAACAGTCTATCCTGACAGATCCCTGCAGCAGCTGCAGGGACGGGTGAACCCAATGGCAGCGCTGCAGGAGATGAGGGGGGCTGGCCGCGGTGGGAGCATACAGGAGTCCACAGCAACAGGAGATGATAGGAGGTGCGCGGCTGCCCCTCCTATCCAGGCAGCCACGGGCCATCGAGCAAATTCCCGGTGTGCCTATGGCCTGTCCGGGCCTGCCTGAGTGTATCCACCGCAGATGGGCAATCTGGTACTGCGCAGTACCAATCAGTAGAGACAGGTGGTATAGGCGATGTTAAGCATTGTTGATCAAAATTGGTATTGGTTACTGCTGTGCTGGTTACTTGTAGGGAAAATGGTCTCATGGCTCTCTGCGAGAGTGCTTCCAGCAGCTGTTTTGTGTGGAAAGCGGTCAGGGGAACTGATAGATGAATCAGAAATGACCGGTATGTTTAAAGTCTCTCCGTCTGAAGGTGTGATGGGGTGTAGTTTGAAGTGCGGCTGAGCAGTGGTTGGTACATGACACGTATACTGTCTCACCCGCTAGACTTCATGAGAAGGAAGGGCTTAGAACAGACACAGCAGTGGCAGGAATTCTGTCTGTCACCGGCCAAGAGGTGCAGATTAAGGCACCCGGAAACACTAACAAGAAATAACAGTGTTGGTAAATGTAGGAGGAGTGTGTAAACCCTTGTTGTAAGTTGTCTCACAGTGTGCTGGGTTGCTTCCTACTGATCTTGGGTGTGAAAGGTACCCTGGAGCACTGTTGGATAGATCAGAGGTGTTGTTTGAGGTACCAGGGGACAAGTCAGTTGGTAGGACAGTTGCTTATGGAGTATTGGACAACGGAGTGATTTGAAACTTTGGGAAGGTCCCATTGGGAGTAACCACTGGCCTGTATGTGGTCCCTCATTAGATTCTGTTCTAGCAAACAATGGGACAAGTGTTCCCCCTAATGGTGACATTAATAAGCTGAGTATTCCATTGTGGAATGTTGCTACTGATGACAACGAGAAGAATGTGGTATTAATCTCATATGATTTGGTTGCCAAGGATAACCATACAGGGGTTAGCGAACCTGAAAAACAGATGGCTCTGGTTAAGTTGGAATCATATAGTGAAAGAGTTCGGTCACTGACAGGCTCAATAGAAGTAGGCCCCTGCAGTCCTGGGAGAGTAAGGTAAATAATAAACAGGGGAACCCAAGGCCAAAGGGTAGAAGGGATGATAAAGAGACCAGTGGGACTTCACGATGCAGGAAGAAGTGCTTATGGAAGCATACCTGGAAAAAGATGTGGTTAGAATTCCCCTTTAAAATGAAAGTCAGACAGGCTAGGACTCCTGTTCATGATAGCTGACAAAGAGGTGCCAGAATGAGGAGTTTGTGGAAACATACCCAGAAAAAGAGTTAGGCCTACGCAACTAACAGCTGGCGCAGAGGTGTCCCAACCGCAGTGATGGGTTTAAGTGTTCCTCCCTCTGGTTTGAAACAAAGGGGGGGGGATATGTGGCAGTGCGACGAAATGCCACTGCGTGATTAGGCAGTTTTCACCTGATTTTGTAAGAGGCAAGCATACTACCGGCCTAAGTGTGTGCAGGCTTCCTCTGGTTTCTGCAGCTCTGGATCGGAACATTCAATCCTGTATCTGGGTTTTGCTAGACACCTGCAATCTGGAGTACACAGCTGTGAGCTGTTGTTATATACTCAGGTCTGAGAATAGCTCAGGGCTCCCAGTAGGGAAGACGGAAGGTCTCATTTGAAGGGCCAGGAGGACCCGCCTGGGAGCCAAAGACAGAGGTCTCAGTTCCAGGAGTCAGGTATGCTTCTATCAGGGTGTCAGGAGAACCCTCATCCATAAGCCAGATGTGGGTCTTATAGCAAGGTGCTGTGTCTAAAGGCTAGAGAGCCAAGTATCCAGGAGAGATACTGCAAGTGAAACTGAGTGAGCTTATGAGCCAGGTGGCTCGGCATTTTGCAGTGTATTAATTTCTGTTCAAGTTGGAGTAGATCCCCTGTGTGGGAAATCATTCATTTGTGAACTTTTGCTTTGTTTTAAATAAAAGTGGGCTGCCAAACCTCTAAAAATAGTTCCTGTCTGATGTGGACTCTCTAAAACAACACATCTACCATGACAGCTAACTACCCCATGTCACACAGTCTAAAGTGGTATTTAACCCAAAACCAAAAACGTAATGTAGCTTACCAATTATTAGTGTGATGTGGTGGCTGCATTCATTTATTTTTTAAGGCCCTTTTCCCTTTGTTTTCACCTGTGATTTGGCCAGTAACATACCTCCTGTATTAGCGTGCCTACACTCTGGATGACACCTTTGGACCACAGCATTGTTAATCTGGGCGGAGAGTTGTGTTAGATGGACTAGCAGATTTAGATACACTAACTCATTGAAGCCAAAATCCAGCTAACACTTTATAAGCAGTTATAGCAACAGTTTATTTTCTTTTGGGAAAATGGTTTTACCTAAATATGTAGCACCCTCCTAGTTTAGCTAGATGGAGCTAGAGTCCTGATTTTCAATAAGGAAGGCTGTAATAGCCAGAAGGTCAAATTGTCAGGGCTGAGAGGCTTTGCAGGCCAGCACCTCTGGAATTTCCCCCTGCTCTGGGGCTTTTGGAGGAAGGCCCTAAAGGCAGTGAGTGGATCTAAGGAGTGGCTGGCTGCACTTTTTAGGGATACTAGCCAATCCCCAACAAGAGGTTGGCAAGAGGCTGGACACACATAAAAGTGTTAGAGCCTGCTCAGTAGCAGAAGAGTTCGGGTGGAAGATAGAAAGGAAGATGTGAGGCTGATGGAAGGAAGGAGGCTGTGAGGCGGCCCAGTGGAATGGGCTGGACAGGAGAACAGCTCACTGGCCCTCTGAGAAAGGATCACCTGTATGGCAGGGAAGGAGCAGCCAAGCTGATAGGCCTGGTAGCAGCCACCAACCCACAAGCGGTACAGGAGAAAATCTGAATGAGTACACCTACACCCCCTGGGCAGGTAGGGGAAGAAGCACTCTGGTGGGAAACCAGATTAGCTATCTACCAGTGACTGTTCATCTCCTAAAGTGACAGGAATTGGATCCCCTGTTCAGGGATACCTCCAGATTGCTGAGTGAAGAGAAGTTCATCTAGGATCTGGGGTGGTACACTAAGGAGACGCTGGCTAGCTCTTCAACAAAGGTTGTGCTGCAGAGGAGGCTTGTAAATAGTTCCAGAAAGTTGTCCTCACTTTATCAGTTTCCCCTGGGCATGCTGTACACCCCTAACCCTATCCCAGTTCAAATCCCCTAAATAAATAAACAAAACCAAAGCTCAAGGACTTATTTCTGACTCTGGATGCAAGCTTTTGTGAAGATGTGTGAGTCCTGCACAGCCAGGCATATAGGGGGACCCAATCCTCTAGCGACACCTAAGGTGGTAGTGCTACAAATAAATAAAAGCTGATCATTGTAAACACCCCTGTCTGTGGTAATATTTTGTCTCAACCCTCTAACTACTACATCGGCAGGACATCTTGTTCTTTTGAAAAACAGACTTACTGGCTGGATCATCATGTGAAAATAAAAGAAAGTATGCCTTAAAAGAAAAAGCTAATGCAGCCATCAAATCTAAGAATTGGTCAGCTGCAAAATAATAAATGCATGTTTTTAGGTTTAATACCACTTTAAAGGATAAGCTCACCTTTGAGAACATGTTACACCCTAAAAACAGGTAGAACATGTAACATGTTCCCATTGCTGCAGCCGTGCCCGCCCCCCCCCCCCCCCCGTGACAGATAGTATGGGGAAACTTCTCTCCATATTATCTGTCAGATTTGAAAACAGCGCAGCCGTCTGGGGCTCTTTAATGGCTGTGGGCTTGTAGTTTTCAGAGAGCTACCACGGCACTGCTGTGGAGTGCTGTAGTAGTTTATTGAAACTTCCTCTCAGAATATTTGCTTGACCATACATCTCGTACAGCAAGCAGATATACTGACAGGTCTGAAGGAGATCTGCATGGCATCAGCGATCTACTCATCGCTGGTGCAATGCTTTCCAGGATCCTTTGGACAAAAATATTAAATGTACATTTTGTTACCTGCAAAAAAATGTGCATTTATTATTTTTATCCAAAAGGTGAACTTATCCTTTATGAAGTCAATCCAAAGAGGGGTACAATTTGATCCGTTGCCTTTAGTTATTGCACATTGGAAACTGATCCTAGCCTTAATTATCACTTACCTACTGCCATACATTTGTCAACAGCAAAGTGGTGCATAGTTATTTACCCAGAACCATTTTTAAATGGCATTGGATAAAAGTGTTGTCGTGTGGCCATTAATACCTGTGTAGAAAGACATTCTCAGTAAGCTCAGTTCACGTGCCCTGTGTACAGAATTTATCTGTAAGTGGCTCTGTATCCAGGATTCACTGTTATTGGTCATAGGAAGAACAATCATAGAGATCACAGATGCACTGTAAACAGTGTGGTATTTACATATTCAATCCCTTCCAGTGAAGAAAACACACAGCAAAACACAGATCATGGCAGAAGCAGATTAGAATATTTTTTAACACTTTATTCTTCCATTATATAATTTTTTTTTTAAATACCACCAGAAAAAAGCTCTGTCTGAAAAAAAAATTATATAAAAAAAACTTAATCTGGATAAAGCGTTGCATGGTGGTGTAATTGTCAAACTATAACAGTAATTGCAATATTTTTATTGAACTTTTATGTAGAGTATGCTAATATGGATATATTTACATGTCATACATATACAGTACATAGAACATACTTTTATATATCAAGAAAAAAATTACATTAGAATAAGTACAAGGCATGGATTTGAACAATATAAATGAAAAGAGTGAAATCATACTATGACAATAGCATAATATGTACCTTAAATAAATTATAAAAGTTATGGTTCCTAAAGAATAATTATGTATAGAGATTGTGTGTAGTAGTAAAGTGTAAAAATAAGAAAGGAATGAGAAATAATATTACCGGGCTGAGTTGTTTTTGAAGTTTTGGGTTCAAAGCTTATATTTTATCAATTTGAGAGTAATCAAAGCAATCAATATTGAGGTTTTTTAATACAATCTAACCATGGAGATTTTTTTTTTGTTAATTAGAGTGGTTGTCAATTAAAATGGAGGTTAATTGTTCATGGTTCATGATACCCATGATTCTCTGAAAACTATCACAACAGTGGAAACTTAAATTTATTTACTGCTTGAGTACCATCCTGTAATGCCCTTCATTATTCTTTTCTTCCTTTTTAAGTATTCATCTTGGCTAGAGAAAAGAGTATTGATCCACACAAATCTACTTTTGTACTGAATTGTCCTCAGACACAAAACATGGGGCAAGGCTTATCCGTAGTCACTCACATTTTAGCTAGGGTTAAAATGCTTACAGGGATAGATTTGAGGAAAAAATAGGCCGTTACCTTTGCAAGGGAAAATTTAATGTGGTGAAGCTTCAGTTTGAAAAAAATATTCAATCATGGATTATAGAAATCATCAGAATTTCACCTCATTCACTAAGTTCTGGGGCAAATTATCTTGCAAAGTGAACAGTCCATTTGCCTTTAGTAAATTAGCCTAGTACATCTGCTAAAGAAAAACAGTTAAAAGTATGGGTTTGTCCAGGCAATGTGGTTAAAATAATAGAGCTGGGATGAGGCAAAAACACATGCTGAGCAGCAAAGGGTGCCAGTGATTTGCAGCATTATGCCCAGATTTTCCAAATGGCACAGCAGATATTATATCCCTGCTTCACCTGTAGCATGATGCAAAATTGGGAAAATAAAACACCGATAACTAATCTTTATATCAGGTCAGCCACAGATGTATGTCATCAGCATGTTGATCTCATTTCTCACATATGGTTCTGGTGGGTGAAGCTGATTGTAATTAAATGCAGTAGTCATGTCCCAACCATTTATAAAACCAACATTGATATCTTTAAACATGATTTCCATAATGAGATAGTGAATATATGCATGGAAATCACTCATTCCTTCATATTCTCCTGCCATATCACTTGTATTCTCCGTCTTGATGATAACTTTAGTTTCTGGGCTTCTCAGAAGCAGGCGCTCAATCGCACGCCGGATATTGTACAGCCTCTTGATGAAGTGATGCACAGGAAATAGTCTGAAATGCACCCCAATGTTGAAAGCAATCACAGTGTACTGGTTTCCTCCGATTAAGTCAATCTCACGTGGGATGCTGCGCTCCTCTCGGAGGCTTGCGAATAGTAGAAAAATAAATGGCCTTGCGTGATGTTTCCAAAAAACATGGATATTTCTTTCAGTATCAACACCTAAATGCTTTTGTGCCCATTGTGTTTCGTAGACATTGAGAAATTTTATATCTAGAAAAAAAAAAAAAAAAAAAAAACCGATCTTACACTGATTATTTTGGTAGGCTGTAGAATTCTAAATGATACAAGATAAAAAAAGTGGTAGACAAGGAGATGACATAGAAGCAAAGATGGACAAAAGACTTTAAATCTGCCAGTTTGCCTGATTTGACATTTTGAACAGTGATCCATACATTCATAGATTTAAAATGGTGAAATTAAATCATAATAAAAGTTTCCCTTTAAAATTTCACCCTTACATATCTTACTCCTTTTGACCTTAAAAGCACATCTTCAGATGAAAATGTGATTCCAATTCTATAATAAAATCCATTGTAAAGGAAAATGTGATACCAAAAATGGAAAATTGAATGATGGATCCTTTCTGTAATTTTCCTTTCCTGACAAGCTCCATGTCAGCAGATCTACCCCCATCACTGGCTTCTGGCTTGCTCACTTCCTGGTGGGGTGATCCTGAGAACTGCGACCTGGTACTAACACGCAGCAAAATCCATCTCCACCATCAGGAGCTCTGGTAAATACTGGTTAGTGCTTAGACCCTGCACCTCAGGTGAGCCTGCGTCATCTCCCAGGGTGAACTGCTTGTTTACCTAACCTGTTGGTTGGTCTGCTGCTATAGCTACTGGTCTCTAAACCTGACCTATCACCATGACACTGGGTGGGAATTGTGCTGACATGGAGCTCATCAGGAAAGGAAAATTGCGGTAAGTATCTGTCATTCAATTTTCTGTTTTCCTGGCTGCACAGCTGGGAAACTAGCATTTTCCCTCCCCGGTGTGGCTAGTTCTGGCTAAAAGCAGAATCCAGGATGTTTCTGTCAAACTTGGCCTGCTGCCGTTCACAAGGTTGAGACCCTTCTAGTGGAGAATGACATGATCCCCCTTCAACTTGTAGGAGATGAGCTTCACTAATCAAGAGACAATCTTGTTGGAAGCTGTGAAATCATTACACTTTACCTGGTATGGAAAAAAAAAAAAAAAAGCGCACTTCGACTTCCTGATGCCAGGATACTTCTTTGATGTAATATTTTAAAGATTAGCTCATCTTTTTGGAGTACTCAAGAGGGACGTAGGAAGTACAACTTCTTGTGTGATATGGATTGAAGGCCACTTTAGGCACAAATGTGAATATCGGTATGAGTACCACCCTGTCTGGAAAGAACATGAGAAAGGGTTATTTAAACCCCAAGGAAGCTAATACCGGCACTCTTCTGACTGATGTAATTTCCACAAGGAAAGCAGTTTTCAGTGAGAGGTACCACAGGGGGCCACTTTGACTGAAGGCATCAGATACAAAAAAAGTCCAACACCTATGAGAGATCCCAATTTGGTAACAATCCCTGAGGGAGGATTCAACCAACTTGCAGCTTGAAGAACAGTATAATTAGGTGTTGGATGACCACTGTATGCCAGTGAAGGCAAAGATAGATGAAATGTGGGCCTATAGTTTGCTTACACTTAAACCTAAATCAAGCCCCGGCAGCAGAAACTTCATAACGTGACAGACTTGTGAAGAGCCCAGTGTAAAACCTTAAATAGCAGCAGTCCTGGGAATTTGTGCTATATTCCACTATAGACACCGTTATTGTCTAATGCTTTCATAAGAGTATTCACAACCTTTACAAAGCACTCAAGATCTATTAGCCTCTGCCTCTCGAGACCCAAGCCATCTGCTTGAGCCTATCGGATGCTGGACAAATGGGACTTTGGAGATGATTCGGTCAGAGAGAGTGGATCCTTGAAACATATTAGGAGGAGCAGAGGGTACCAAGGCCCCTTCAACCAATTTGGGATCACCACCAGAACTGTCACCTTCCCCTGCCACAGCCTCAGCAGTTAGCAGAGAATCAGAGGGAGTAGCAGAAAGGCATAAGCTCTCTTTAAGATCCATTCTGCGATCAGCATCTCCACCCCAGTTGCTTGTGGATGCTGGACCCTGGAATAGAACTTTGGCAAATTGGTGTTGACTGGGGATGTGAATAAGTCTACCTGGAGGAAATTTCCAAACTCTTAATTCTTGAAAGACTTGTACTAGTCTGGACCATTCATTGTCATCCAGGATTGTCCTGGACAAATACACTTCTCAAAAAAAGGAACACATTTAATCAGAGTATAGCATCAATTCAATTAAACTCCTGGGATATTGATATGGTCAGTTAAGTAGCAGGGGGTTGTTAATCAGTTTCATCTGCTTTGGTGTTAATGAAATTAACAACAGGTGTACTAGATGGGAGACAGTGAGATGACCCCCAAAACAAGAACTGTTTTGCATGTGGAGAACACTGACAATTTTTTCCCTACTCATCTTTTCTGACTGTTTTTCACTAGGTTTGCATTTGGCTAGGGTCAGTGTCACTTCTGGTAGCATTAAGAGATAACTGGACCTTAAAGAGGTTGCACAATCAGTCCAGCTCCTCCAGGATGGCATATCAATAATGCCATTGCCAGAAGGTTTGCTGTGTCTCCCAGCACAAGAGCATGGAGGAGATTCCAGGAGACAGGCAGTTAATCTAGGAGAGCCAGACAGGGTTCTAGAAGGTCCTTAACCTATCAGCAGGACCGGTATCTGCTCCTTTGTGCAAGGAAGAACATGATGACCACTGCCAGAGCCCTACAAAATGACCTCCAGCAGGCCACTGGTGTGAATGTCTCTGACCAAACAATCAGAAACAGACTTCATGAGGGTGGCCTGAGGGCCCAACATCCTCTAGTGGGCCCTGTGCTCACTGGCCAGCACCATAAAGCTCAATTGGTCTTTGAACACCAGAATTGGCAGGTCCGCCACTGGTGCCCTATGCTTTTCACAGATGCGAGCAGGTTCACTCTGAGCACATGTAACAGATGTGTAACAGATGTGAAAGGGTCTGGAGAAGCCATCCACAATGTTATGCTGCCTGTAACATCATTCAGCATGACCGTTTTGGTGGTGGGTCAATGATGGTCTGGGGAGGCATATCCATGGAGGTACACACAGACCTACAGTTGCAAGAAAAAGTATGTGAACCCCTTGGGATTACGTGGAGTTTTGCATGAATTGGGCATAAAATGTGCTCTGAACGTCATCTAAGTCACAAAAATAGAAGAACACAGACTGCTGAACATAATACTACACAAACATTAGATGTTGCCATGGTTTAATTGCACATAACATGTAAACATTCACAGTGCAGGGAGGAAAAAGTATGTGAACCTTTGGACTTAATAACTGGTTGACCCTCCTTTGGCAGCAATAACCTCAACCAAACGTTTCCTGTAGTTGCAGATCAGACCTGCACAATGATCTGGAGTCATTTTGGACCACTCCTCTTCACAAAACTGCTTCAGTGTAGCAATATTCTTGGGATGTCTGGTGTGAATCGCTCTCTTAAGGTCATGCCACAGCATTTCAATCGGGTTGAGGACAGGACTCTGACTGGGCCACTCCAGAAGGCGTATTCTGTGCTGTTGCAGCCATTGTTTTGTTGAATTACTTGTATGCTTTGGGTCATTGTCCTGTTGCATCACCCAGACTTTGCGGAGCTTCAGTTGGCGGACAGATGGTCGTACGTATTCCTGCAAAATGTCTTGATAAACTCTGGAATTCATTTTTCCATCAATGACAACAATCCGTCCAGGCACCGAGGCAGCAAAGCAGCCCCAAACCATCATGCTCCCTACGCCATGTTTTACAGTGGGGATGAGGTTTTGATGTTGGTGTGCTGTGCCTTTTTTTCTCCACACATAGTGTTGTGTGTTCTTCCCAAACAACTCAATCTTGGTGTCATCTGTCCACAGTATATGTTGCCAGTAGTGCTGTGGAACATCCAGGTGCTCTTTTGCAAACTTCAAACGTGCTGCAATATTCTTTTTGGACAGCAATGGCTTCCTCCGTGGTGTCCTCCCATGTACTCCATTCTTGTTTAATGTTTTCCTTATTGTAGATGTGTCAACAAAAATGTTAGCATGTGCCAGAGATTTCTGTAGGTCTTTAACTGACACTCTGGGATTCTTCTTTACCTCATGCAGCATTCTGCGCTGTGCTCTTGCAGTCATTTTTACAGGACGACCACGCCTAGGGAGAATAGCAACAGTGCTAAACTTTCTCCATTTGTAGACAGTCTGTCTTACAGTGGACACATGAACATCAAGGCTTTTGGAGATACTTTTGTAACCCTTTCCAGCTTCATGCAAGTCAACAATTCTTGATCGTAGGTCTTCTGAGATCTCTTTTCTGCAAGGCATGGTTCACATCAGACAGTGCTTCTTGAAACCAGTAAACCCAAAACAGGTGTGTGTTTTTTAAGGGCAGGACAGCTGTCAGCAACACATCCAATATCATCACACTGATTGGAGTCAAGGTTGGCTCACTCCTGGCTCCAATTAGCTCTGGGAGAAGTCATTAAGCTAGGGCCTCACATACTTTTTCCTCCCTGCACTGTGAATGTTTACATGTTATGTGCAATTAAACCATGGCAACATCTAATGTTTGTGTAGTATTATGTTCAGCAGACTGTGTTCTTCTATTGTTGTGACTTAGATGACGTTCAGAGCACATTTTATGCCCAATTCATGCAAAACTCCACGTAATCCCAAGGGGTTCACATACTTTTTCTTGCAACTGTATACAGGCTAGACAAATGGCACCCTGATTGCCATTTGGCATCAGGATGAAATCCATGAACCCATTGTCAGAGTCTACACTGGTGCAGTGGGTCCTGAGTTCCACCTGGTTCATAACAATGCCCGGCAAGAGTACGCAAGCAGTTCCTTGAGGATGAAGGAATTGATACCATTGAATGGCCCCCCACGCTTGCCTGACCTAAATCCAATAGAACACCTCTGGGATATTATGTTTCGGTCCATCCGACGCTGCCAGTTTGTACCTCAGACTGTCCAGGAGCTCAGTGATGTCCTGGTCCAGATCTGGGAAGAAATACCCCAGGACACCATCCGTCATCTCATTAGGGGCATGCCCTGACCTTGTCAGGCATGCATACAAGCACATGGGGGCACACAAACTACGGAGTACCATTTTGGAGTTGCTACAATGCAATTTCAGCAAAATGGACTAGCCTATTGCATAATTTTTTCACTTTGATTTTCAGGGGTGTCTTGGAATTCAGTCCTGTCTAGGTTGATAATTTTCATTTCCATGAAACAATGGGGCATCCTTACATTCCTAAAACATTACCCAGTCCATATCAGTATAGATATCCAGCATGATATTTTTCTCCATTGAGATCTGATGTGTTTTCAAAGTGTTCCTTTATTTTTTTTGAGCAGTGTAGTTTGCCTGAAGATTCTTCTGACCGGGCACATAGGCCACATATAACTACAGAATATTGACTTGGGCCAACTCTAGAATCGGAGAAACCTGCTTCAGGAGGGAGAGACTGAGTGCCCCCTTGTTTCTGGATATAGGCCACTCCCCTACCTCCTAGATTGTAAGCTCGAAAGAACAGGGCCCTCGAACCCCTCGTCTATCACATTGTATTGTTTTCGTACTGTCGCATGTTCTGTCTCCCTTTGTAATGTACAGCGCTGTGTGAACTGTTGGCGCTTTATAAATACTGTATAATAATCATTTGTTTTTCTGACTAACTTCACCAGGACAGGTCCACCCTGGATAAGGTGACTGAAGACTAGGAAAACCTGAAATGTGTTCTCAACTCCAGGATGTTGGACACCATCTAGGGCCCTTGAAAAATGCCATTGGTCCTGAGCACATTGCTCCTAAATTTGGCTCCCTAAATACTTTGCTGGTGTATGACTGGTATATGATTGCATCACCAGCCACTAGGTCGTCAAACGAGAAGGACATTGCAGAAGATTCCGTTTCTCCAACCACAAGTTTAGGCTCGCTTTCAAACAGGGCATAATCCATATATTCTGACCTAGGCTTTCTGACTGCCACTGGACCAGAAACCGACTTGAAAGGGGGCAAGAGTTCAACTGATCCTACTTGATCTTCTGGAACAAGGCAATTTATGCAGCCCAATCAAAGATGTGAAGGATGAAAGAGCTCCCAAACTTGACCTCAAATGCTGCCTTGATGGACCATCATCAAGGCTTTGTACAAAAAAGAAGTAAGTACCCATAAGAAATGTATGGGTGGCACAATTCTCAAAATACCTGAAAGCATCCTAACATGGAGCTCTTCGCTGACCTCTTGGATTATGTACTGGCTTACCAGTATACCTTGGACTCCCAGCCAGAAATGCAGAGGCTATATTCTATCTGCAGTGAGTGTGGAAACTGATTCTTGAAGTTTGGTCTCATTTAACTCAGATGTTCATCTTGATGCAGGAAGCCAAACTGACCGCTGTTTAATTTAGGCTTCACCTTCTAAGATCAAGAACAATGCAATACTTGACCCTTGTGGTCGGTGTATCCCTTTATGGGATTAGCCAGATACATGACCTTAAAATTAGAAGATGTGGCCTTCAAGGATGTACTAAACCCTGGACACCTTCCTGTTCAAAAGGGCATAATTTTGACATCCTGCTGTGACAACATGCTCCAATCTTGTAGAACAAGCACTTCAGTCACCATCCGCAGTCAAGCTTCCACAGCTTTGCTTCTATTTAACCACTAGCCTACAGGGAATTATACCCCCTTCCTACCCAGGCCAATTTCCAGCTTTCAGCGCTGATGCACTTTGAATGATAATTGCGCGGTCATGTAACACTATACCCATATGAAATTTTTATCATTTTTTGTGACAGATAGAGCTTTATTTTCGTGGTATTTAATCACCTCTGGGTTTTTTAATTTTTCTTAAACAAACCAAAAACCACTGAAAATTTTGAAAAAAAAAAAAGTTCTCCTTCACTGATGTGCGCTAATGAGGCTGCACTGATGGACACTGATGAGGAGGCACTGGTAGGTAGCACTGATGGGCATTGACAGGCATCACTGATGGGCACTAAAAGGCAGCACTCATATATGGCACTGATAGGCGGCACTGACTGGCATTGATAGGTGGCACTGACAGGTGACACTGAAAGGCAGCTCAGATGAGCACTGATATGTGACATTGATGTGGCACTGATTTGGCACTGGCAGGTGCCATGGATGAGCACTGAGATCTGGCACTGATGGACACTGACAGGTGGCACTGCTGGGGCTACACAGATCATCAGGGCACACTGATCATCAGTGCTCTGATGATCTGTGTACATGTCCCCTCCGAGGAATGCCGATTACCGGCTCTCCTCTCCTCATGAGCTGTCAGCGTGACAGCTCGTGAGGAGAGAAATGCAGATAACCGGCATTTCCCTGTTTACATGTGATCAGCTGTGATTGGACACAGCTGATCACATGACCAAGCCAACATCTTTGGCTCTTTCCATGGATTGGTGATCTGCCGAGGGACACAGCGCACCGCTGATCGCAGCACTGCGCTCCGGGAGCAGCGCATGCGCGGCTAGAATGGGAGGACGTCATATGACGTCCTCCCAGAACGAGAGAACTGCCTTGCATCCGTCATAATACTATATGGTGGGCGGGAGGTGGTTAAAGGCATTTTAGAAGCTCTAGAAAAGAAGGAATCAAAAACTTGGACAAAGGTTGTCCTCATCTTCCTGTTCAGAAGAGACTGAAGAGGATGGATTGGCTTAAGAAGGCTCTTTTTACTGGTCCTGAAAGAAAGACTGGACATTGTCAGAATAGATGGCCCTTGCAGAAGGTGAATTCAGCAATTCCTTTTAAGTGTCTTGACCACATGAATAATTGTGACAACTTGGTCTTCATCTTAATCACTCTCTTCTTAAACAAAGCAGAAATCATACAGTCATGTTCATCCACATCTTCTATGGAAGAATCTGACAAAGTTTGATTTGCCTGAGAAGGTTCTGAGACTGCTTACTGGCAAAATGTATGACCCCTTCCCAGGTTGAGTGTAAGCAACTTCTTTTAGAATGTATTGACCACGTGTTCAATGAATGTGATAACCTAAGTGTCAACTTCTTTCTCCCTGGATGCTTGAACTAGAAGGGTTCATGCAGTCATGCTCATTTGTATCTTCTTTATGGAAGAGTCGGAAGAGGATTGTTTGCCTGGAAGGCAAGAGACTGCTCATTGATAGAATAGACAACTCTTTCACAGGGTAAGTGGAAACACCCCTTTAGAGTGTATTAGCCTCATGTGACAACCTGTTAGGTGTCATTATCTTTATCCTTGATTGTATGAACAAAGCAGTATTCATGTTCATCCATATCGTCCGCTTTGGAAATTTTGAAGAGGACACTTTCATCTGGGAAGGCCAGGCTCTCATTGCCAGAGCAGATAACCCTTTCAAATGGTGAGTGGAAATCACTCCTTTAAAGTGTATTGACAATGTTTATTGTACACACATCTACATCTTCCTCTTTATAGAGTCTGAAGAAGGCTGTTTTGCCTGGGAACATATAACCCTTTTACAAGGTGAGTGGAAACCACTCCTTTTGAGTGTATTGGTCACCTGTTTAATCAATGTGACAACCTGCTAGGTGTCATCACCCTCATTTCTGGTTGCTTGAACAAAGAAATTCACCTAGTCATGTTCATCTGCATCTTCCCCTTTGGAGAATTTTAAAGAGGCTGTTTTGCCTGGGAAGGCTATGAGAATGCTCATTGCTAGAACATATAACTCCTTCACAGGGAGAGTGGAAACACTCATGTTGAGTGCATTGGTCACTTGTTTAATTAATGTTACAACCTGCTAGGTGTCATCATCCTCATCATTGGTCGCTTGAACAAAGCAAAATTCATACAGTCATGCTCATCCGCCTCTTCTTTTTTTTTTTTTGAAGAGCCTGAAGAGGGATGTTTTGCTTTGAAAAGCTCTGAGACAGCTCATTGCCAGAATAGATAACCCTTTCACAGGGTTTGGCTGCTGCTTAACAAAGCAAATCAAAAAATAATTTAATGCAGTAGAACATGGCTTGCTTAGCAACAAACCCTAAAGCTTTAATTACTGCTAGAGGGAGACTGAAGCTTTCAGCAACAGCCCAGTTCATTTATTTGGTTCATGAAAAACAAAAGACAGCTTACTTCAGCAAAAGTCTATAAACAGTCCAAAAAGCTGGGCTCAGAAGCTAAATTATAAGCTCACCACAATCTTCAGTCCCATACAGGGGGTTAGGCTCTTCCATGCAAGAGTGCCAGGCAGGCCACATTGGGGGATCAACAGCCTGTGTCTCAGTTTGTCTAAGAGCCTCCACTTGCCTCACAGCCTGTGAGTCTCTCTCCACTTCATTGACACACCTGTCAATTTCCCTCTGCTGCCATTTAAGTCTCCCTCACCTGGGATTTACCCCCCTTGGGACCAAAGTCCTGTTTCATGCATTCTATGCAAGAAGGTAAAAAACCTTCTGTGTGTTGTTCCCCACACAACCCCCCCCCCCCCAACACTTACCTGAACCCCCTCTCGATCCAGTGCTGTGCAAGGGAGCTTCAGCTATCCAGGGTCTCTCTCTCCATATTGGCTGAGACACAGCAGCATAAGCCATTGGCTCCCACTGCTGCCAATCACAGCCAGTCAGGAAAGAGCAGGGGCAGGGCTGAGCCAGGCTCTGTGTGTCCCATAGACACACAGAGCTGGCTTGGGAGCAAACACATAACAGTGGTTCCATAGCAAGTGGCTTGCTATGAGGCACTGAGCGGTGGGGGACCTGAGAAGAAGAGGATCTGGGCTGCTCTTTGCAAAACCATTGCATAGAACAGGTATGACACGTTTGTATTTTTTTTAAAACAAAATTTGAGCCTTTAATGTCATTTTAAACCTACTCTCGCCCACGTTCTAAGCCCTATGTTAACTAGCCTGTGATGAAAAAGCGTGTATACTTACCTAATCTAAGGGTGCTCCAGTCCAGTCACATGATCTCCCCAGCAGACACTTTGAGGGAAGAAGAGATAGCAGGGACAACAGCTGCAGAGCCTGGGCGGTGACATCATCCATAGACTTACTATGGGGAATGCATTGTCCACTGTCCCTCTATATTGAAGCTGGTGCTGAGACCCGCTTTGATTCTTAACTTGATGTTCTGAATCCTACCCATCCAAGCAAATTCGTTTGCATGACACCAACTCATACAACTATCATATCTTTTTTGATCATTGTTTTATACTTTAATGTTAATCAATATGTCCTTTTCTGGGGAGATTGTTTCTTGTTTTTGTTAGTGCTGTTTTTTTTTCTGTTCTCTCAACAGTATGAATGTGTGAATGCCACATTTTTCCAATAAAAAATATATTAAATTAAAAAAAAAAGCCAGAAGGAACATTCTCTTCTATTTACAAATTCAGCTGGGAATATGTCTAGGTACACACTTAACGTTTATTCATGAGAGCTAGATTTATAGCATGACAGCTAGATTTAAAAAAATCAAAGTTTCATACTAGCAATACTTACTTTTCAACTTTGTTTCAAAATAATGCATCCACTGATGTGTGGTTGAGTCACCAAACATATAGAAGAACCTTCCCTTCATGCAAGCATTTAGTTGTTCTACTTCATGGTAGGTCTGCATCTTGCAAGTCTTTGGGTACCAGATATTGTTCATAACATATCCACTGGGGTATTCTAATTTCTCTCCCGTTTTGCATTTCTCTTTTGTCTCTAAACTTGAATCTGACAAAAAAAATAAAAATAATATACAGTAAGTATTTACATTAATAATATCACCATTACTTTTATATTGCATCACAGACCATTTGCATTTGATCATTTGTTTTTCATCTAAACAAAAAGCAACTTGAAAAAAACATGGATATGTCAGGTATTTACATGTAACAAGCAGATGTAATAGTTTGCAAAAGCATCAGATGACTGACAGGGAAACTATAATGTTTTTTATTTTTTACATATGTTTTATCATGTTTATATAATAATTTGTTTTATGAAGCAAGATTCCCAGAGAGAACTTTCTTTCAGATACTATTTATAATAATTTGTGCGATAGACTGCGTGACACCCCAAATGGGTATCTTAGCCAAACTACAGCTTTTTCCACTCTGGAACCAAAATATAGCAATTTTAGTCCAAACCTAATTACCAGACAGGACCAGCAAATTAGGTTAAGGCTTTAGAAAGCAAATTTACTCCAAGCATCAGACAAAACTAATGTTGGAGTAAAACAGGACTGACTTTATTAAAAAACCACAGAATATTTATACACAAAAGACCTTCAGGTATGACACACATCAGGAGAAAATTAAATCACATAAACAAAACACAAACTCAAAAGAACAATGGATTCATTTCTGGCACCTACCAGTCTGGACTTTGGAGGTGATGAAGACTGGCCATACAATATACAATTTTCTTGTACAATTTTTCTTTAGATTTACCAACACCATATAATAGGAGGTCAAACCTGAACACTCAATTTTTAGGCAATCAGGCAGGCCATTGTACTACATAGTTGAGGATAAATCTAAAGGAAATTGAACAAGAACATTGTATAATGTATGGCCATCTTAAGTGAAGTTAGAGATGATCACCTAGAGTCAGCCAGGTTAATCCCATTATTCAAAACAGGAATAGGGCCCAAAATTAACTACTTCATGCTTGATTCTACTATGGCACAGAATGACATAAACATGATGCCAGGGGAAAGCAGCAGAAATGTTCTTTGTAACCTCAAAAGGTCCGAGGGGGGGTCTTCATAATCCTGTGTCCATAGTCGATGGGAAGGAGGCTGACCCTCCAAGGGCCCAGGTCATGGTAGTTTCCATGACATCTCCCTCCCTCCCTCAAAGGTAAACTAACCAGGTCCCAGACCCCCAACTGGTCACGACCTTCTTTTAGTCAGGAATTAGAACTCCACACATTCTGTCCATGGGACCTCTCACATCTGCCTCTGGAGAGAAACAGGGTCTGTTATCTCTCAAACATCCATGCAACCACTGGGGAGGAATGCCAGCTGCATACCCTCCCTGGTCCTCACACTGCTGCTGGGGAGAAAAAAAGCTGATTATTTCTCCCTGAGGTTCCTGTGTCACTGCAGGTGTTGGGCAGAGGTAATGGACCCTCTGTCCTGTTGCCAACACTTATGTTGAGACTGTGTATGGGCAGAGAATGGCATTACTCTGCCCCACTGCCAGTGCTTCGGTCTGCTGCTGAGGAGAGGAGCTGCCCGCCCTAGCTCCCTGCAGCTCTGGAGGTGCTGTTGGTGCTGGGCAGAGGTCAGTGGTGCTCTGCCCTGATGCCAGCGCTTCAGCTGGATGTAGGATCTTCACTACAAAGACATGCTGTTGGAGTGAGGGGTCTTCTGCCTTGGCTCCCTGAAGCTCTGGATGTATTGCCAGTGCTGGGCACAGACAAGTAGTACTCTGCCCTGATGCCAGCTCTTCCACTGGGAAGTAAAAAAAAATTTGGTGGCCTCGAACAGATCCTCCAAGGACAAAGATTGTTGTAGGCAGAGGTCAGTAGCGCTCTACCTTGAATCCAGCTCTTCTGCTGGAGGCTAACTGGATTGTCCTCAGCAAAAAGGTCTATTAATCCCCCCATCTCTGGAGCTGGTGGGTGAAGATTGAGTCTCACTATCTCTTGTCCCTGTAACCCAGGAGATGTTACCGGTGCTGAGGAGAGGCTAGCAGAACTCTGCCCTGTTGACAGCATTTCCATTGGAAGCTCAGTAAATGTTACATTTTCCAATGAAAAGTCAATTAAATCCATGCTTTCTGAGATCTGTGGCTGGGAAAAGAGGTCATTGGCACTCTCCCCTTGTAGCTCTCTTTGCTGCTGGTGTATGGTATGAAACAATCTAATGTAGGCTTGCTCCATCTCCCACTTCAAGCTGGCTAGAAGAGTCAGATCAGGTGCCAGCTCCTTTGCCTCTAATAGATCCAGTAGACAATCTTGATTGTCCAGGGTGTCCCAGTAGCAAAACTCCTCAGCACCCCCGAATACTTTAATGTCCTCAAAGGGTTCCCACAATAGCTCAGGACCACCATAATCCTTACCGTCTGTACTGCATACCATGGTAAAGCCTGATATGCTCCAGTCATACCTCCCTCTGGGCCAATTATTCTAATTCTGACACTCATTCCTCCTGGAGTCTCTCTTCTAGGAACTGCTTCCGCAATGCAAGCTGATCACAAAATTGCTGCCCTGTGGTTAGAAGTAATTCTCCTCAGAGAACCTGAACCTCCTTGAGGGCCTCATTCCACAATTCTCTTTGAATCACATCCTTCCAGTCTAGCTCGCCCTACCCCAAGATAGAGCCATCAAACTGGGCCAGAGCTTCCTACAGTCTCCGCTGAAATTCAGCTGCCATTTCTTGTTCCTCTTCCACAATAATCCCAGTGGTAGTTTGGATTGCTCCGAAGGGAGGAAGCAAATGCCACTGCCATTAAATGTGACAGACTGCCTGACACCCCGGCTGGGTATCTCTGCCAAACCAGAATATAGCACTTTAAGCCTAATCCTCCTACATTGCCAGTCAGGACCAGTACATTAGGGTAGGACTGTAGATAGCAAATTTATCCCAAGCATCAGACAAAACCAATGATGGAGTAAAATAGGACTGGCTTTATTACCCACTTTCAGGCCACCCACCTGCAATGTACTGCAGATGAGCGGCAGCTACAGGACCTGGGACGTACCCTTATGTCGCTGGTCCTTTGCCAACACAGGGGGACACTGCGGGCGCACAACCCTTGCCCTCTACATCTGCTGTATCCACTGGACACAGCAGAATGAGAATCCCTGTAATCGAGACCCAGTGATCATAATGACAACAAAGCTTTTATGAATCAATCTGATTCATAAAAGCTTTGCTTCTGTTCCTGGAGAGCTGTGATTGGTCCACAGCTCTCACATGACACATGAGGCCAATCACAGCACCTTGCACCATGTGGCCAATCACAGATCACTATTATATTGAACTGTATGAACTTAACACATTCATGACAATGCAAGCAATGCAAGAAACCCCTGATCACCCCCCAGAGTAGTACAATATTACTATGGTATAAAAGTTTTTTTTTTTTTAACCAGTACGAAAAATAATGTTTAAAAATGTTTTAAAAAATTTAATTTTTAAAAATGTACTTTATTTTTTTAACTGCTTGCCGACCGCCCTCCCGCCTGCCCGCCAACAATGTCTGGGCAAAGCGACATAATCTTATGTCACTTTCTCTTTTGGATTGTGAACGCGCCTGTGCCCCCCCTGTTGCCCCCCTATGACATCCAGGGAGAGAAGAGAGAACACGGCACTAAATAAAAATGCTACATTTTGCACACACGTTAGATTAGCACATTTAACAATTTGATCGCCCCTATTAACCCTTCGATCACCCCATCACCCAGCCAGTGCCATCAGTACAGTGTTAGTATATAGAATTTTTCACTGATCACTGTATTACTGCCACTAGCAAGATCAGATAGCGTCAGAGTCAGTTAGCACCCCACCCAACCAGGGACAGCTAGCGTTAGATTGCCCACACACTGTCGCACTCATGCTATAGGTCGCTGTTTGTCACCATTACTAGTGTAGTGTTTATACAGATCAATATATTGATCACAAACAGAACTATACTAGTGTCTCCTTTGTATAGTGTCCCCAAAAATGCAGTGTTAGCAGGATAAGCCCCGCTGTCAGCACTAGCATTTAGTCCCTCCATTGTTTTTCATGGAAGATTTTTATCAATTGATTCTGGGCCAAAGCAATTTATATGCACAACAATATATCACCACCCACCCAAATTCAGCTCTTGAGATACAAATTTGCATGGAAACCTATCACAGTTTCTGGCTTTAAAACTTTTTTGAGCCTAACCCTCAACATGGGCATTACAAAAAAGAATACATTTTAGTCATATTGGTCCACAGACCAGATTCATCTGCTTTTACATATATGATGTTTTCTGCTGTTACATACTGTATATGACCGACATGGACCAGCAGCATACTGGTACGTCGCTGGACTTTGATTGCTTATACCAGGATGATGTCTACAGGTTGGCCTTCATGTAAAAACAATCCTAGCCCCTAATTAGCTGCTGGATTGCTTTTACAAGCAGCAGGAAGGGACTCCCCCATCCTTCCCGCTGCCTTCCAAGGTTTTCTTGGGCTCTCCTGTCCCACCGGGGAACCCAAAAAGGCAGCTCTGCTGGCTGACAATAGAGCTGAATGGAGACTGGAATACCTCCAATCATCTCTATGGTCTAAAAGACTGGAAGCTACAAGCATTTCATCATTTCCATTGTTCGCTGGATATATACAGCATCATTTTAAAATTGGGAAAGCATCTGATCACACTGATCTTGGTGTCATCAGATGCTTTAACCTCGCTGGCGGTATGATTATTTCAGATTTTTGGTGCTGAAAGTGGTACCATTATTTTGCATGGAAATTTGGCATTTCATATTGTAGGCCTGTAATTCTTAGGAATAACTCACTGAAATCTGTCCGAGCAAGAGTCTAGTAAACATCCTGGGTAGGATAAAACTTGAAACACAAAATCATAAATTATAATTTAATAAATAATCATAAAAAATAATATAATAATACATTTAATTCAATAATATAATCAAACCCAAAAAACTGAAATTTGAAATATAGCGCCAAATTCGCACATCACTGAGCAAAGTCGCAAAATCGTTTTCAGTGTCTGATTATTATTATTATTATTATTACTACGAGTTTATATAGCGCCAAAGGGTTTGCTCAGCGCTGTACAATAGGGGGGACAATACATGGCACAGTACAACAACAACAAACAATGTACGAGGGGTAAGAGGGCCCTACTCTTACGAGCTTACAATCTAGGAGGGAGGGGGTAAAAGGTACAGTAGGAAGTGGCTGAGGGGGATGAAGTGGTGGGAGGAATGAGGGAGGATGGCCGTTAGGTGAGGGTGGGGTAGGCTTCCCTGAAGAGATGGGTTTTGAGGGAGCGCCTGAATGTGAATAGGGAAGGCGACAGTCTGATGGATTGGGGCAGTGAGTTCCAGAGGATGGGGGAGGACCTGGAGAAGTCCTGCAGTCGTGCATGGGAGGAGGAGACCAGGGAGCAGGATAGAAGGCGGTCCTGTGAGGAGCGAAGGGTACGGGTAGGGTGGTACTTGGTGATAAGGTTGGTGAGGTAGTCAGGGGCAGTGTTGTGAACGGCTTTGTAGGTCAGGGTTAGGAGTTTAAATTTGATGCGTTGGGCAATCGGGAGCCAGTGGAGGGGGAGGCAGAGGGGGGTGGCAGAGGTGGAGCGGGTGGTGAGGTGGATGAGTCTGGCAGCTGAGTTCAGGATGGTCAGGAGCGGGGAGAGCCTGCACTTGGGTAGGCCAGTGAGGAGGGAGTTGCAGTAGTCAAGGCGTGAGATGATGAGGGAGTGTACTAGAAGTTTGGTGGTGTCTGGGGTGAGGAAGGAGCGTATCTTGGCAATGTTGCGAAGATGGAGCCTGCATGTGTTTGTGAGTGATTTGACATGCGGTTGGAGGGAGAGGTTCGCGTCAAGAATGACGCCAAGGACTTTGGCTTGCGGGGCGGAAGTGATAGTGGAGTTGTTGGTGATGATGGATAGGATGGGGGGGGGGGTGTTGGCAGGGGGAAAGACGAGAAGCTCGGTTTTGGAGAGGTTGAGCTTGAGGAAGTGTAGCGACATCCAGTCTGAGATGTCATTTAGGAGGTGAGTGATGCGGGCGGAGATAGTGGGGGTGAGGTGAGGGGTGGAGAGGTAGATTTGGGTGTCGTCAGCATAGAGGTGATAGTTGAAGCCGTGAGATTGTATGAGTTTGCCCAGGGAGGAGGTGTAGATGGAGAAGAGAAGGGGTCCAAGGACAGAGCCTTGGGGGACCCCAACAGAGAGGGGGAGGGAGGAGGAGGTGGCACCATTGTAGGTGACACTGAAGGAGCGTCGGGATAGGTAGGATGAGAACCAAGAGAGAGCAGTATCTCCGATGCCAAGGGAGAGTAGTTTATTAAGGAGGAGGGGGTGGTCAACTGTGTCGAAGGCCGCAGAGAGGTCCAGGAGAAGGAGGACAGAGTAGTCGCCCTTGGCTTTGGCGTTGAGTAGGTCGTTAGTGATTTTGAGGAGGGCAGTTTCAGTGGAGTGTAGGGGACGGAAGCCGGACTGTAGAGGGTCAAGGAGGTTATTGTCTGTAAGGTGGGAGCTTAGGCGATCGTAGACTAAGCGTTCAAGGAGCTTGGAGGCGAGTGGCAGCAGGGAGATGGGTCTGAGGTTGTTGGGGTCCGCGGGATCCAGGGAGGGCTTTTTGAGGATGGGGGTGATATGCGCGTGCTTTAGGGGGGAGGGGAATACGCCAGTAGAGAGGGAGAGATTGAAGATGTGGGTGAGGGAGCGGATGAGGGAAGAGGGGGGTGACCGGAGGAGTTGAGAGGGGATAGGGTCCAGGGGGCAGGTAGTAAGGCGGGCTTTTGAGAGGACTTTGGCGACTTCCTCAGTAGTGACAGGGCTGAGGGAGTGCAGTGCGAGGGGGGTTATGGTGGGCGGGGCATTGGGAGAGGAGGGGGGCAGTGCGGTTGTGAGGGCAGAGGAGGGGGGAGATGAAGGGGTGACGGGGGCGAGGAGGCTAGGTGGGGAGGTAGATTGCAAGTTGACGATGTCCTTACGGATAGCATCAATCTTGTTGTGGAAATGGGTGGCAATCTCGTGGGCGGTGAGAGAGGTACTGAGTGGAGGAGGGGGGGGGAGAGCAGGGAGTTGAAGATGGAGAAGAGTCGGCGGGGGCAGGAGGAGAGGGTGTTTATTAGGTTAACAAAGTAGGCCTGCTTGGCGGCGTGGAGGGAGGAGGTGTAGATAAGAAATGCAGATTTGTAGAGGGAGAAAGTATGAGGGGACCTGGTTTTGCGCCATAGTCTCTCCAGTGCGCGACTGCGACGTTTGAGGCGTTTAGTGCTGTCGGTCTGCCAGGGTTGGAGCGGTCTGGGTTTGATGTTGTGTGTGGTTAGGGGTGCCAGAGAGTCTAGGGCAGCTGACAGTGAGTCATTGTACAAGGTGGTGGCTATGTCAGGACATGACAGTGGAAGGATGCTGTCGTGTAGGCGGTCGGCGGCAGAGTGGAGGGGGGCCGGGTTCAGGTTGCGGAGGTTGCGGCTGGTGATGGTTTGGCGTTTTTGAGGGGGGGAGTTGGGGGAAGGGGAGATGGAGAAGGTGATGAGGTGGTGGTCGGAGAGAGGGAAGGGGGTGTGCGAGAACTGGTTGAGGGTACAGAGGTGGGAAAAGACAAGGTCCAGGGTGTTCCCTCCGAGGTGGGTGGAGGATTGAGTGTGCTGTGTGAGCGCGAAAGAGGAGGTTAGGTGGAGGAATTGGGAAGTAGCCGGGGTGTTGTCGTTGATGGGGATGTTGAAGTCCCCGAGGATGATGGTCGGTAGCTCAGAGGAGAGGAAGAAGGGGAGCCAGGCGGCGAAGTCATCCAGGAAGCGGGCTATGGATCCGGGAGGCCTGTAGATCACTGCGATCCTTAGGGGGGTGGGCGAGAAGAGTCGGATGCAGTGCGCCTCAAAGGAGGGGAAGGAAAGAGAGGGTGGGTTAGGGAGGACCTGGAAGGTGCTAAGCGGTGATAGGAGCAGGCCGACACCACCACCTCTGCGATCGCTCAGTCTTGGTGAATGGGTCCAGATGAGACCTCCATGGGTGAGTGCCGCAGGGGAAGTGGAGTCAGTGGCCTGTACCCAGGTTTCGGTGATGGCTAGGAGGTTGAGGGAGCGGGAGATGAAGAGGTCATGGATGGCGGTAAGCTTATTGCAAACCGAACGGGCATTCAGGAGTGCAACCGAGAGAGGGGGGATAGATATGGGGAGGAGGGGTACATGTATGAGGTTGAGGGGGTCGCGTCGGCTGGCGTGAGCAGGGGGGGCTCTAGGGGGGGTGTGAGGTGGTGAGGGGCCAGGGTTTGGGGAGATGTCCCCAGCTGATATGAGAAGGAGGAGGGTGAGGAAGGTGGCGTGGGAGCGGGAGGTGTAGGAGCGCTTGGGTCTGAAAGTGGTGGCAAGTGGGTCAGCGGGGAAGTGGAGTAGCAGGAGGAGGTGGTGGGTGCCATAGTGGGGAGAGGGGAGAAGTGAGGGGGCGATATAGAGCTGCTTAGCGGGGGTGGGTGGGTAGAGGAAGGCGGTTTTAGGGATGGAGGAGAGGAGGACAAGGAGGAGGAGCGCAGGCGGCATGTTGGGGTGAGCGGGGTGCAGGAAGGATCGGGGTGGGTGAGGGGGTGCTGGTCAGGGATGGCGTAGCAGTGTCCGAAACGCAGTGGGAGGTGGCTGGTAGTCCCAGGTGGGGTGGAGGGCAGGGGATCCCTGGTGGGATGGTGGCCGTGCTATCCCTGGTGGGTTAGTAGCGATCGCTGGAGGGATAGTGGTTAGGGGTCCCTGGTGGTTAGGGTTTCCGGTGGGTGGTGGGATCGTGGTTGGGCTCCCTGATGGGTAGTGGGTGCCCCTGGTGGAGTACCTGATGTCCTGGAGCGTCGGGGTGGAGGTGGATCCCTCCTATGTTAGGAGGACTGTTGGTGGTGGTGGTAGCTTCCCCGGAGGAGCGGAGGCGTCCCGCTGCGATTCCAGCCACGGCCGGCAGGAAACACCGCGGCTTCGGGTGCCGTGGTAGGCCTCAAGCCGCTTCGGACCGCCGGAGCTCCGCTGGAGGGACGGAGTGTCTGTGTCCCCTTCAGGGTGTTGGTGGGGACATCGGCAGCAGGCTCAGGGGCCCGGATGGCAGCGGATCGGGCGCGGGGGCGCCAGAGCTGACGAGCACGTGGCTGCTCCGGGCGAGTTGGTACCCGGTGGTCGGGATGGACCCAGGGCCAGTGAGGAGGGCCCTGGGGAGGCTGGCTGATCGGCGGGGACGGGGAAACAGAGCAGCGGCAGCCTTGGCTGATGCCCGGCGATCCGGGTCGGCCGCGCCAGAAATCGAGGCCGTGGCTTCGGGTGCCGGGTAGGCCGCAAGTCCCGGAGGTCCGGGGAAAAGGTCCAGTGGCCTTACCTGGCTGATAAGCAGGGACCGAAGGATCGTGGGGCCCCCGTTAGGGTCCGCTGCTGCCCAGATGGCAGCGGATTGGGGCCAGGGGAGCAGGAGCTCGCCGACGCACGTCCTTCTCGCCGGACGTCCATGTCTGATGACGAATTTTCCCACAAATCATTATCACTCAATTCTGCAAGTAGTTCTAATTTGCTATCACTGTTCTCTAGCCGGTTTAAAACCGCTTTTGACCTAAACGGACGCTTTTTGGACACCGTGGACATTTCTCAGTTTCCAGGTAGAAAGAACAGTAAAAATGAAGGCAGGGCACAGGACAAAGCACTAGGGACAAAATGTATGTGAAATGGTTTGGTACAGTAATGTTTTACTATGTGATTTTAGTAAATTTTGCGAATGTCACTTTTTGTCATTTTCAAATTTCCCGCCGTTCCGTCCCCCTATGTCCCGACGCTCGCAGAGGACGGAACCCAGATGACAGATGCCGGCATCCGCCGGATTACATTGCTGGGGACACTGCAGGAGGGACATTGCGGGAGCACAGGACAAGGTAAGTGACCGAGGGATCACGGAGCAGCGCCGCATGGTAAGCACGAGTGTAACTCGGGGTTACCGCTTGTGGTACTGAAACTTTACCCCGAGTGTAGCTCGGGAATACCGCCAGGGAGGCTATGGGCAGAGGAGAGATCTAGAGTCTAACAGACCCAGATTTCTCAGAAAAGAATGCCTGTCACTGTCTATTGCTATTACATGGGATATTTACACTCCCTGTGAAACAATAAAAAAGATCGGAATAAAATGAAAGGTACACTGTAAAAATTATTTTAAAAAAGCAAAATAAATAATTAAAAAAAAAAATCACCCCAACCCTGGTGTTCACGCACAAAGGCAAAGAGTGGTCCCATTGTGGTATGTAAACAGAGATTGCACCATGCATATGAGGTATCACTGTAAATGTCAGATCAACGGCAGTAATTCTAGCATTAGACCTCCTGTGGTGACCTGTAAAGGCTTTTAAATTGTCGCCTATGGATATTACAAATTTACGTAATTTGTTGCCAATGCATGGCATACAAAGTTTTAAAGCATGTCATTTTTGGTATCCATTTACTTGGTGTAACATCATCTTTTATATTTTATCAAACAATTGGGCAGTATATTGTGTTTTTGTGCATTAAAATTCTAAAAAGTATATTTTTTTCCAAAAAAAATTTTTCTGAAAAATCATTGCACAAATACTGTGTGACATAATCAATTTCAACAACCACCGTTCTTTAAAGCCTCTGCTTTAAAAAATATATAATGTTTGGGGTTCAAAGTAATTTTCTAGCAAAAAACTGTTTTTTCAAGTAAACAAAGTGTCAGAAAAGGCTTGGTCTTCAAGTGGTTGGAAAAGTGGGTGATGTCTGGCATAAGCTTCTAATGTTGGCCCTGAAATGTCAGGATAGTAGAAGCACCCTCCCCAAATGCCCTTTTTTTGGAAAGTAGACACTCCAAGGTATTTGCTAAAAGGCATGGCGAGTATTTTGCAGATCGCATTTGTTGCCAAAAGTTTTTGGAAACCGAAGATGGAAGATTGTTTTATACTTTTTCAAATCCCTGTGACAAAAATTATATCTGTAAAATACAATGCCTCTTATGAAATTCCTTGGGGGTGTCTACTTTCCAAAACGGGGTCATTTGGGAGGTGTTTCTACCATCTTAGCATTTTAGGGCCTCCAAAACTGTGATAGGTAGTGAGGAAGTGATATGAGGAAATATACCCTTTGAAAGTCTAGAGGTGGTCATTGGATTTTGGGGTCATGTATGTGGCTAGGCTGCCAAAATGTCTCTCACATGTGGTATCCTCATATTCGGGAGAAGTAGCAGAATGTGTTTTGGGGTGTTATTCTACATATACCCATGGCATGCATGAGCGATATATCATTTAACTGACAACTTTGTGTAAAAAAAAAATTAATTTTCCAAACATTTGTGGCAAAAAATAAATGTTCCATGGGCTCAACATGCCTCTCTACAAATTCCTTTTGATGTCTACTTTCCAAAAAAGGTTTATTTGGGGTTATTTTTAATGCCCTAGCATTTTAGCACCTCAAGAAATGTGATAGGGAGAAAGTAAAAGCTGCGTAAATTCCAATATATATATACACACTAGTTTGCAGACTCTATAACTTTCACACAAATCAATTAATATACATGTATTGGGATTTTTTTTTACCAAAGATATGTAGTAGAATACATTTTGTCCTAAATTTATGACCAACTTGGAGTTTACAATTTATTTGTTTATAGCCGAAAGTAAATATTTTTTTCCCTCAATATTTTTGGTCTTTTTTTGTTTATATATCGCAAAAAAAACCCATTGTGATTAAATACCCCCAAAAGAAAACTCTATTTGTGTGGAAAAAGGAGCCTGGTCATTAAGGGGGGGTAAATCTTCCGGAGGGCAAGTGGTTGAGAAACCACAGAATATTTAGGCTCCATGCGCACTAGGGTTTTTTTTTGCTCCCAGAAGCTAATTGTGTTATCCTATGTGTTCATGCACACTATTTTATGCTGGAAGCATTTTTCAAGCTTCAGCATTTACAGTTGTGTTCAAAATAATAGCAGTCAGACATCACTAACCTGATCAATCACTGTTTTTGGTAGAAATTATATTTCTACATGGCAAATAATTTACTAGCAGGTGTAGTAGAGTAATAGAAATCCAACAGACCCAACAGTCATGACATGCATGCTGCTGATTCTGTGTAATTGAATCACTAATTGAAAGGGGCATGTTCAAAATAATAGCAGTGTGGAGTTCTATTAGTGAGGTCATTCATTCTTTGAAAAACAGGTGGCAATTATTGCCCTTATTTAAGGAAGGAAGGCAGCAAATGTTGTACATGCTGGTTACAGTGCATTTCTCTCTGAAATTCTGAGGAAAATGGGTCGTTCCAGACATTGTTCAGAAGAACAGCGTACCTTGATTAAAAAATTGATTGGAGAGGGGAAAACATATAAAGAAGTGCAGAAAATGATAGGCTGCTCAGCTAAAATGATCGCAAATGCTTTAAAATGGCAACCAAAACCTGAAAGATGTGGAAGAAAGCGAAAAACTACCATTCGAATGGATAGAAGAATAGCCACAATGGCAAGGACTCAGCCAACAATCAGCTCCAGGAAGATCAAAGAAGGTCTAAAGTTACCTGTGAGTACTGTCACAATTAGAAGATGCCTATGTGAAGCCAAGCTATCTGCAAGAAGCCCCCGCAAAGTCCCACTGTTGAAAAAAAAGACAGGTTACAATTTGCCAAAGAGCACATTGACTGGCCTAAAGAGAAATGGCGAAACATTTTGTGGACTGATGAAAGTAGGATTGTTCTTTTTGGGTCTAGTGGCCGGAGACAGTTTGTCAGACGACCCCCCAAACACTGAATTCAAGCCACAGTACACTGTGAAGACAGTGAATCATGGTTGCGCAAGAATCATGATATGGGGATGTTTCTCATACTACGATGTTGGACCTATTTATCGCATACCAGGGATCATGGATCAGTTTGAATACATCAGAATACTTGAAGAGGTCATGCTGCCTTATGCTGAAGAGGAAATGCCCTTGAAATGGGTGTTCCAACAAGACAACGACCCCAAACACACCAGTAAACGTGCCACATCTGCAGTTTCTGAGGCAAAACCAAGAAATAGAGAAGAACTGTGGAATGTAGTCCAATCATCCTGGGCTGGAATACCTGTTCACAGGTGCCAGAAGTTGGTTGACTCCATGCAACACAGATGTACAGCAGTTCTCAGAAACAGTGCTTATACAAGGAAATATTCATTAATTGATTCAAAGGAAAGCAAAATCTTCAAACATTTTTCAGTTTATATAGTGAATGTTTGAGTTTGTAAAGAACAATACAAACACTGCTATTTTTTTGAACAGTCTAATATTCACTTTTCTCCAATTTTTTTTTAGAGGAGCAACACAAATTTGATATATTTTTCTTCATGTTTTGATTTGGAATAGAATGTGTAGTGTTCCCAATGCATTTGTGTGTATGGAAATAAAAGCTATTAGAAGAATTTTGAGCTTTATTTCACTTTTTTGACGGCGGCCGAGGGCTCGATGTAGGAGCTCTGCGATAAGATCCTCTACCTACCTCCTAAGGGTCCCTTAACCGAGAACGAGAGTCCTGCTGAAACCTACCTGAGTGCCGGGGGAGCGGAGGCCCTGGGCAGCGAGGTGAGGAGAGTGGGAGACAGGCCCTCCTGAAGTCCGGCGGTTCAGCGATTTAGAGAGCTGGGTTGCCGGGAGACGGGAGGACGGAATGGCCACGTGTCTGGCCGCAAGGGAGTACTGGGAGTCGAGGAAGCTGGCCGGCGTGTCGAGAAGAGAGGAGGGAGCCTTTCTGCTCCCGGCTTCTGGCTTCCTGCACCCTGCTCCCTGGTATGCTCGCAAACTGGCTGTGCATAGGAGAGAGGACCTGGACACTGGCTTTCAGATGGAAGACCCCTATGGAAACAGGTGAAGCAGCCCTGTGGAGTCCCCCCCAGAAAAAGAACTGGATCCCTGAAGCCCTCACCTGCCTTGCAGCAAGGGACAAGAGACATGGGTGAGTGAGCCTGAATGGAACTTTTGCATACCAAATGTCCCATTGTGCTGTGAAGGAGAGCAGGGGGTGAGGGAGAGAAGAGGGGGAGCCCTAGGGGCTGTGGAGTTCCAGGGGCTTTGGAAATAAAAGAAAAGGAAGAGAAGAAGAGTAAACAACTTAAGAGAAGAGGATGAGCGGTCATCAGCTGGGCTAAATTGGGACTTCCTCTTTTTTGTGTGGAATATCTATCTCTATAAGAGAGTATAGAGAAGAATAAGGCCCACAGAAGCAATGAAGAATAAAAGTAGTAAAGGAAGTGGGCCTAAAGGGTCCCAAACGGGAACGATTAAACAATATACATCCCAGGGAAAAGTGATTCCAGAAAGCTCCCAAGGCATAAATAGAAGGGGTGAAGGGGATAACAGTCTGGAAAGCAGCCATAGACTATCGTTGGGTCTAAATGTTAGCAGCCAACAAACAATAGGAAATATGGAGATGAGAGAGAGAGAAAGCGAACTACAAGTACCGAATAAAAAAGAAATGACAGAGATGTTTAAAGAACTAGAGAAGACAATAAAGCAAGAAATGGCAACTATCCGAAATGATTTGGGGCAGGTGTTGGTGAGAGTGGAAGAAACGGAGGAGAAAGTTAAAAATCAGGCCCAAACCATAGCGGAATTAGAAAAGAAAATAAAGAACATGGGGAAAGTGCAAAAAAAATTGATATATAAGATAGAGGTACAAGAAAATTGGGACAGGAGGAGTAATCTTAGGATAAGAGGAGTCGCAGAGAACGCTAAAGGGGAAATACTGCAAGAATTAATAGGTAATATCCTTAACTCCATAATGGACAGACCAGCCCCAGAGTTGATCGATCTGGAAGATATCGTGAGAATAGGAAAGCGCCAACAAGGTACTGGGAAGGAAAAACCAAGGGACATAATTGTTAAATTTAACAAACATGGGGATAAAGAAGCGATTTGGAAGAAGATCAAAGGAAAAGCATCAATTAGATATGGAGAAATGGATATACAGATATTTGCAGATCTTACACCGGAGACTCTGTGGAGAAGGAGTGTCAAGGTCCTACCTTTTCCCTGAGGTTATGTTACTCCATGTGCTGGCGTCCATCTTGGATTCTGCTGTGCATGATGGGAATCCTTTTTATGCCTTCAGGTCTCTGAGGTCCACCCCCCAGAGGGGCGTGGCTGATGACATATAAGCCTGTGGCCCGCACACGCTCTTTGCACTTGTGTCTTGGTGTTACTATTACTCTGTTCTGACTCTCGTGACTCTCCTGGTATTCTGATTCGGCTTGTGACTTGACTATTCTTTGTATTCTCCTTTGATCTGACCCTCTGTTGCTGAACCCGGCTCGTGACCTGTGATTCTCGTCTGCTGTCCTGTACTGTTTTGTCCTGTTGTTGTTGACCCCGGCTTGTCTGACTACTCTTTTGTTTCTTCCACCAGCTACACGCCATTGGCGGCGGCCATTACCGCAGCTGAGGTGTCTCGGGGGCCGCGACCTGGTTCCTGGCTGCGTCAAGTCCATCCCCACCATCAGGGGCCCTGGTGAAGGGCAGCCTGGGACTTAGACTCCGCGCCCTGAGGGACTTCGGTCTGTGGGTGGTGGTTGTCGTCAGCCAGTGCGTTACATTGTTAGGCCTGCCTGTCCGTTCCTCGGCTCCTGCCCTGACAAGGAGATCCCTGAAACCCCTTTTAGAGCAGATGAGGAAAAAGAATGTGTTTTATAGATGGGGGACCCCAGCGTGCCTAATTGGATGGAAAGATGGAGTTACAGCTTATTTGAGATTTCCGGAAGACTTGAGAGATTTTTGGGAAAAACTTGAGTTGCAAAGAATGAAGATTGACGGATGGGAGGAGGAGGAGAGAGAAATAGGAATAATACAAGAGGATTGGCAGCCTGTTAGGGGGAGAAGTTAGGGTGGGGGGAAGAGAGGGGAAAGGGAGGTTTTCCCTTTTTTTTTCCTTTTCTCTCTCTTTTTCGCTCCCTCCCTCTTCCTTTTCCTTTCTCTCTCTTTCTCTTCCTTGCCCATTTTCCTTCCTTATAGTATGTTACTTGGAGTTTGGTTTCAGGGGGCATGTGAAATTTTAAAGAGTTAATTAAAAGTTAAGGGGTACTGGGGAGGTGGGAGGGAGGAGGGGTATTAGGGTTAACACTCTGCAGGAGTGAGGGAGATACAAAAGCAAGGGAAAAGAGGAGGAGGGATAGAGGTGAAGAGGAGTGATATAAGAAGGATGGAAGAACTACAAGTTATCACTTATAACGTAAAAGGGTTGAATTGTCCTGGGAAGAGATTTAGGCTAATTAAAGAACTTCACTATAGAGCATCTTCAGTGGTCTTTTTGCAGGAGACACATTTTGAGATGGAATCTAGGGTTAGGTTAAAATCTAGATATTACCCAACATGGTATTATGCAGATTCCCCGATTAGGAGAGCAAAAGGGGTGGCAATAGGATTTGTAAAAAATATAAGGTTTGAGTTGGAAGATAGAAAAGTGGACCCAGAGGGGAGATATTTGTTTTTGAAGGGTAAATTGCAGGAGGTGGAGTGTACAGTAGCTAATATATACTGTCAAAACGAAGCCGGAGATATATTTGAAAGGAGTGCTAAAAAAACTGATGGACTTTAAAAAGGGCCGTTTGATATTGGCGGGGGATTTTAATTTATATATGGACCCACAAAAAGATGCAGCCTCTTCTGTGCAGTGAGATGGGAGTAGGTCTCTGAGATTATTAAAGAAGGAGATACATGAGTTCCAATTGGTGGACACATGGAGAATTATGCATATGAAGGATAGAGACTATACATTCTTCTCAAATGCACATGAGATGTATTCGAGGTTGGATTACATATTGATAGAACATTGATTTATTGAGTCAATGGTTGAAGTAGAAATAGGAGCAATGACTATTTCGGATCACGCCCCTGTTGTAGTGAAGATGACATGGGGAAGGGAGAAAACAGGTGGTGTAGGATGGAGGTTGAATGAGGCACTTCTCCTGGATAAGGATACTGCCCAGAAGATGGGGAAAGAAATTGAGATTTTTTTTTAGAGAGAATGAGACAGAGGATGTGTCGATAACTACAGTGTGGGAGTCTCATAAGGCATATATAAAAGGTATCCTGATTGCGATTGGGGCAAAAAAGAAAAGAGAAAGGAGAGAGAAAATGAGTGGGCTCTTAGAGGATATATTTGACCTGGAACAGATACATAAAAATAGTATAGCAGAAGAAATCAAGCAGAAGATAATAAAAAACAAAGGAGAGCTAGAAACCTTAATGGAGGAGGAGAGAGGGAGAGTCTATAATAAACTGCTAAGCGAGAGGTATAGATAGGGGAGACAGGCAAGGCAAATATCTAATGAGAGCCTTAAGGAAAAAGAAAAATAGGAATTATATTAAAAAAATAAAAAGCCCCAAGGGAGAATTGGTTCACTCAAATAAGGAGATTGCAAAGGTGTTTATGAACTACTATAGAAAGTTGTATAACATCAATCCCTATGACTCAGTAAACAATAAGGAAAATGAAAACAGGGAAAAAAGAAGGATGTATTTAAAAAATGCAGGCTTACCGAAATTAAAAGAAGCACAACTAGATTCCTTAGAAGCAGAAATAACACAAGAAGAAATAAAACTAGCGCTAAAAAGCACAGAAGACAGGGAAAAGTCCAGGACCAGATGGCTACACGGTGAGGTATTATAAAAAATTTAGCGAATTACTAATTCCCAAGTTGGAGAAATATATGAATGCTCTGGGAGGAGAGATGGATATGAGGAGAGAATCTCTACAGGCCCATGTGGTGTTGTTACATAAGGATGGAAAAGATGCTTCACAGTGTTCTAGCTACAGGCCAATATCATTACTGAATTCAGACACCAAGTTATATGCAAAGGTCCTAGCAAACAGGTTGAAGGAACTTATGCATGAATGGATACATGGGGACCAGGTGGGTTTTGTCCCAGGGAGGGAGGGCAGGGACAATGGGTTGAGATCCCTGATGCTTATTCAGAAAAGTAGAAAAGGGGAGGTTCTGGCGGTGGTTCTTTTGATCGATGCAGAAAAGGCCTTTGACAGAGTAGACTGGGGCTTCATGATGGACACCTTAGAAGCCCTGGGAACTGGAGTTAGAATGAGGGAATGGATTAGAAAGTTGTATAGGAAGCCCTCAGCAGTTATTGTAATAAATGGGGAAAGAACAGAGCCCATTGAGATGTCAAACGGAACAAGACAGGGCTGCCCACTGTCCCCCTGTTGTATGTTATGTCATTGGAGCCCTTGTTGTCCACAATAAGGAAGAATAGAGATATAAAGGGAATTCAGATAGAAGCTATAGAGCACAAAGTGGTGGCCTTTCCAGATGATTTGCTATTTTATGTGGGGAATCCCAGGATAACACTTCCAAACTTAATGAAAGCGCTGAAGAAATATGGGGAATTATCAAATCTAAAAATTAATCCAACAAAAACTGAGATTCTAAATATAAATATTCCAAAAAGAGAAAATACAAAAGGAATTCCCCTTCATATGGAAAGAAAGAGATATAAAATATTTAGGAGTAAGTACATATAAGTATCTGTATAAACTAAACTATATATCCTTATTAAACGAAGTTAAGGAGGAATTAAAAAATCTAGAAAGAGGAATTACATCATGGATAGGATGTATAAACCTGGTAAAAATAATTGTACCTAAAATCTTATACAGATTTCACATGATCCCAATTAAACTCCCAGAAGCTTTTTTCAAGGTAATAAAAAGAATGATCACAAGATATATCTGGAGGAATAAAAAACAGAGAGTGTCTTATGAAACATTGAGTAGAGACAAAGAGAAGGGTGGTTTGGGAGTTCCAGATATTAAGAGATATTATAAAGCAGTAATACTAGGGAGAATTTTTGATTGGACGTTTAATTTAGAGGGGAAAAGTTGGGTTAAAATTGAAAATGCACTTAGTGGAGTTAATTTGAATAGAATCATTTGGTTACCTGCACAATACAGAGGATTACAAGAGGACGTAAGCATATATACTTTAAATGTATTAAGGGAATGAGATAAAGTACACAAATATATGAAGTGGGAGTTTAATTCTATATTAATGCCACTAAGAAACACAGAACTTTTTCCCCCAGGTAGAGAGGAGATAACTGGTTTAAAAAGGAAGATGTTCAACTAAGAGATATAATGGGGGAGGGGAAATTGAAGCCATATAAAGATCTGGTAAGGGAAAAGGGAGAGATTTTTGCTAGGTTTGATGAGTGGCAATATCATCAATTAAAATGTTTTGTGGGAAATCTCCCACAACCTCTGAGAATGAAAAAGGATTGGAATTTGTTTGAAAGATTGATGGATTCACGGGGGGATGGGAAACACGGCACGTCTAAAATATATAGAATTCTAACAGAATTAGACACAAACACAAAACCAATGCACATAGTGAAATGGGAAAGAGATATGGGGTGGTATTAGATGAGGATAAACAGAAGAAAATAAATAGATTAGTTCACGAAAATGTAAGTTTGAGGGATGTAGAAATAAACTACAAATGTTTGATATGATGGCACATTACACAAAGTGTTGAAAATAAGATTTGTGGAGAGAAGTCACCATGGTGTTGGAGGGGGTGTGGAGAGTTAGGGACAGTGTATCACATCTGGTGGGGATGTCCAAAAATTCAGGTATTCTGGAAAACAATAGTACATTGAATTGAGATCATAACTGAGATAAATATTGGGTTAGACCCAGGGATTTGTTTGTTACATAGCTCAGAGATATCAATAAGCAAATATAAGAAATTAGGTTTAGGGTATTATTTAAATGCTGCAAAAAGTCTGATCCCTAAGTAATGGAGAAAAACAGAAGTGCCGAAAGAGGAGGATTGGATAGAAAGAATAAACTGTATTAGAAAAATGGAGAAGCTCTATTATTTGCAGGAAGATAAGATGGAGATATACCATGCGAAATGGGAAAAATGGGAAAAATCTGGAGTAAACGTGAAAAAGTGAAATGTAGAAGGATATAGAGAGGGTGGAAGGGTAGGATATTCTTGCTTTAGAAGAGAGGTTGGGAAACAATGCAGAGTGGCTGGTTGGGGGGGGGGGGGGGAGAGGATGGGTGGGCAGGGGGGAGGTAATGGGGGGAAGAGGGAAATGTTTTAAGAGGGAAAAAGAAAGGTAATAAGAGATAGTTATGTATATTTATTGTGAATATGATGAAAGCGTTTGTAATTACTTTGAAAAATTAATAAATATTTAAATAAAAACAAAAAGAAAAAAAAAAGAAGAAGAATTTTGAGATTTATTCACTTTTTTCAACACACTGCTATTATTTTGAACAGAACTGTAGGAGAGTTTCTGGGAGAGTTTTCCTGGCAGAAAAAAACTCTGAATGCACCTATACGCTTCTGAACGCTACTAAAATACTCCTAACAACAACTTTTTTTTTCAAAGTTTTTTTCCATTCATATACTGTAAAAATGCTAATAAATTGATTCTAAACACTACTAAAAAGTTACTATAAGCTGGCACAAAAGCGCCATTATCAGCGTTTTTCATCTGATATTTTTTTCTAGCGGTTTTTTTTTTGAGCTTATAAAAAATGCTAGTTTGTGTCGAGTCTTGCAGTTATGACACACATCAGGAGTCACATAAACAAACAACCATATTCAAGAGAGCAGTGGGTTCCTTTCTGGCACCTAACAGTCTGGACTCTGGAGATGATTAAGTGAAGTTATAGATTATCACCTAGAGTCAACCAGGTTAATCCCATTATTCACAAAACAGGAATAGGTCTCAAAATTAACTCCTTCATGCTTTATTTACACCCTGTACATTATGGGCACAGGGTCACTTAACCATAATGCTAAAGGAAAGCAGCAGAAATGTATTTTGTACACCCAAAAGGTCCGAGGGGGGTCTTCGTAGTCCTTTTTCCATAGTTGGTGGGAAGTTGGCTGGTCCCCAGGTCCCTTCAAGGGCCCAGATTATGGTGGTTTCAGTGACAGTCTGCATGTACATTTTGTTCTGTCAAGCTGAAAATTGACAGAACAAATGTTTGAGAGAACAAATTTCCTTGTTGAATGAATGTTCTTTTATTATGGGTAGTAGAAGAATATTGCATTATGGTAACCATGACTAAGGTATTGCAGATATTACTGCTGCTCTTCACCTTTTGACTTTGTGACCTCACCAAACCACTGACCAGCATTGGAGTTGAAAAGGCCATAGCAGCCATATTTATTAAACAACAAGATTACAACTTTGTTACCAAAATACCAATTCTTTATATAACTCTCCAAACGTTAATCACCTTGATGTTATTACTGAAATTACCTCATTAAAGTGTAGGGTCTTAGAAGGCAATTTGAATATCGACCAACCAGCTGTATCTACCACCACCATAGACTTCAAAGCCCCCAGCCGCAAATACACTGACTTCAGGACAATTTCCTAAAAAATACCCTTGATACAACCAACTCACTCCTGAACCATTATTGCCATATATTTACTAGGGTAGGTACACCCATACCTGTGATGGGCCCAACCCACCATTCTCCAAAATTTTTAAACCGTCACTGCCTTCCAAGACCCTGAGACCCCTGCCAACTGCTATGATAAACAGAAACCCATAAAACAAGCGAACCCCCAAAAACATAGGAACACAACCAAGCAATCACCCATACAGTAAACTGCCCGAGAACCACCACCGAAAAGGTCGGAAAGGACAAAACAAAGTGAGCCCGAGGAACACAGCACTGCCAAACAAGTCGTCCAGGAGGGAGGGTGAGAGAAACTTGTTCTACGCTGTCCCAGCTCCGACTGACTCTGACCACTTTGGCACCGACCAACTTTGTCCACCCGAGACACTTGACCGCTCTTAAGCCACACCCGAACCTCCACCAATCAGCTAACACTTTTTCCGTTCTTAAACAAAAATTCCAAGCCACACCCGAACCCCCACCAATCAGCTAACACTTTTTCCATTCTTAAACAAAAACTCCTCTATTAACCCTACTTTACTCCAGCCTATCCTGCCAACCTAGTCATCTCAGGCCTTCTGCCCATGCTGCTCATCTATCTCCGGTCGGCCGGCAAGAAGCCAGCCCCAGTGTAAAGTCTGAAAGCAGCTATAACCCACCAAGCTGACAGGACAGTGTGAGTACTTCTACATCCCCTGGGCCAGATAAAAGGGAGAGGGCAGTCAGGTGCAAGAACCAACTAGTTCTCATCCGGGACTACTTAAGCAAATACCTTGGAATCCCTTGCCCAGAGATACCCTCAGGACAGCCGGGTGAAAGAGGAGGGGTTCATCTGGAGTCTGAGGAGGTATATCATAGGGGACATCAGTGCTCCTTAACCTCCTTGGCGGTATGATTCTTTCCGATTTTTGGTGCTGAAAGCGGTACCATTTTTTTGCATGGAAATATGTAGTTTTTTATTGTAGGCTGTAATTTTTAGGAATAACTCACTGAAATCTATCCGAAAAAGAGTCTATTAAACATTCCGGATATGATAAAACTTGAAACACGAAATCATAAATTATAATTTAATAAATAATCATAAAAAATAATAATATAATAATAATAAATTTAATTCAATAATATAATCAAACCAAAAACACTGAAATTTGAAATACAGAGGCAAATTCGCACATCGCTGAGCAAAGTCGCAAAATCGTTTTCAGTGTCTGATGACGAATTTCCCCACAAATCATTATCACTCAATTCTGCAAGTGGTTCTGATTTACTATCGCTGTTCTAAAACCGCTTTTGACATAAAGGGACGCTTTTTGGACGCCATGGACTCTTCTAAGTTTCCAGACAGAAAGAACAGTCAAAATGCAGGCAGGGCACAGGACAAAGCAGTGGGGACAAAATGTATGTGAAATGCAGTGAAAAAGCAATGACAGCAAAAATGTCATTTTTAAAAAATTTCAAATTTCCCGCCGGTTCCGCCGCCCGAACGTTCCGACGTCACAGGGACCGGAACACGGAAGCCAGATGCCGGCATCCGCCGGAGGAGATGGACGGGGACGCTGCAGGGGACCCATCGTGGGAGCGAAGGACAAGGTAAGTGCTGCAGGGACCCCCAGAGAACGCTGCATGGTAAGCCCGAGTGTAGCTCGGGGTTACCGTTCTTGGTATAGAAATTCTACCCCGAGCTACACTCGGGAATACCGCCAAGGAGGTTAATGAGACAGTTGTTGATTTTTGGTCCACATTTTTGTACAGTGTATAGTGTTGCTGCTAAGAAGTTACCCTACAGTTCCTTGGGCATATCATATACTCCTAGACCCCATCCAAGTTGTTAATAAAAACAACAAAAATAAGCTCAAGGACTGTTTTACTGCCTCAGAGAGAAAATGTAAAAAATGCACGTTGCCTGGCTGTGCAGAACTTAAGGGGGACCCAATTAAATCCAGCGGCCCTCAAGGCGGTAGCGCTACTCTGCAAATGAAAAACTACTGAATTGCAAAAAAAAAAAAAAAAACATATTTAGAGCACTTTTTTTGCTATAACATTTTTGCAAACAAATAATATTTCTTCATAAATTTAGGTAAAAAATGTAGACTGCTACATTTCTTTGGTAAAAAAAAATAACCCAAATCAGCGTGTATTATTTAGTCTGTGTGAAAGTTATAGAGTTTACAAGCTATGGTATATACAGTATATTTGAAATCTGATCAATCCTGATGTATTGATGGCCTATTTCTTGAAACCCTAAAATGCCAGGACAGTATATATAACCCCTCCCCCCAATTACCCCTTTTGGAATCTAGACAGTTCAAGGTATTTTAATGTTGTAAAAGAAACCTCTGCACTTTAAGATATCCTGCCCACCTCCTATTAAAGCTACCAATACTAAGAAGACTTGTGATACTAAGCCTAAAATAAGAAACCGTAAATAGTAAATAATAGTGTGGAGCTAAATCCAAAAACTAAAATAGTGAAGAAAATTGTGTTTGTGACAAAATCTTAATATCTCATAACCAATCTATATTGTCATATAGTGCTATCACAACAAATGTACATTCTCAAAAAAACCTGAAATAAGTGATATAAGTCCAAAGCATCCTCCAAAAGTGCAGTGCTGAAGAATCTTCACAAAAAACACCTGGTGACAGTGAAAAGTGAAGGCAGCAGCTTACAGGATACCATAGACCATTGCTGATAAAGCACATGGTCAAACAGCGCTTTAGGGCTTATTCCAGTCCTCTTGCCAATGGACCATCAATACTGCAAACCCAGGATCCAAAAGTGTTCCTTAATAGCTCTCAAAAAGCAAATAACATGGTGCCAGCCCATAGTGTAAAACAGTAAAAATGCTTCAATATTAAAATCAAAGCAATGCACTCACATCTTGTAGCTGCCGTTACCGACCAAACAGCACATCACATGTAGGCATAAACCGCTTGATCTAGCACTCTGCAGGAACTCTGAATAGGGGGAAAATAATAAATGAGGACAAACATCTATTATTTATAAAACTGTTAATGTCCAAATCCATGTTCTGTCCAAATGGAACATAAGTTTTAAGATTATAAATCCAGCGTGTTTCCAGTCTGGAAATGGCTCTCCTAATAAAACTCCCTCTGCAATGTGGGACATACCTTTCAATAGCAAAAAATAGGGTACCCTCAGGGTTTTTTTCATGGCACCTAGCATAATGTTTGGACAAGTTATGTCCCATGAACCCATGCCTAATGTTACCAATGTGCCCCTCTAGGTGCACATGTACCATCCTAATAGTGCGCCTCACTTATTGTTTCCCACAGGGGCACTAAATAAGGTATACATACTTAGAAGTGCAGGTAATGAAGGAGTCAATGTTAAATACAGCATTGGTCTGGGAAGATTGAAAAGAAGTCAAACATTTCCCCTTGAAAGTATTAAGCTGACAAATCCTGCATTTATTACATCAGTGGTTCATATAGTGAACTTGGTGTAGAGCTAATCACCATGAGGTCATCACAGAGGAAAAGGGGGCACTCTATGTCTGGAGGAAAATAAATGTAATCTTCAAACACAGAAAGGTTTCTTCACAGTGAGGGCTGTGAAAATGTGGAACAGACTCCCTTAAGAGTTGGTTCTCGCCAGCTCAGTGGATTGCTTTAAAAATCCAGGGAATATCCGATTGCCTCTCGGGGGATCAGGAAGGATTTTTTTTCCCTGCAGGAGAAAATTGGATTATGCTTTGCTGGTTTTTTTTTTCCTTTTTCTGGATCATCTGTGGGTATAGGATTATAACTTTTTTTTTTTTTAATGGTTGAACTTATTGTCTTCTTTTCAAATCGTTTTTATTAGAGTTTTAATAAACAAATATAACAATGCAGGTTCAGAGTAGAAAATAAATACCACATTTGCAGATCACCTTGACATACATACATTCGTAAAATTGTGGAGAAAGACCTAAGTGACACATCGATGATAACCAATATATTCTTAAATTAGCGAGTAAAGCAAGTAAAGTCGGTTATGCCATCAATCAAAATGATCACAGATGACAAATCATACCGTGTTTGCATAAAACTCTGCTTATTACATTCACACTAGGCCCGAATAAACGGGTCCACCTGAACCTGACTTCAAAAACATATACTTAGTGGTAACATAAGAAAGGAAGAAGTAAAACAAAACCAAGATAAGGCGGAAAATAAAGGAGAAGGAGAATTGAAGAAAAGGTAATGAAGAAAACAGAGCTTTCATATTGTTAGTTATGATTATCTCGAATTCAGTTCTATATAGTAATATTAAATGGCATATACATTTCTTTCCAACAAGACCACTTCACATCAAACCTCTCCATAGATTGGTGACTAAACGCCAGAGCCCTCTCACACACATAGTGTGTCTGTACTCTTTGAATCACTTCCGATATAGAAGGATAATTTGTTGATTTCCATTTACTAGTTATAGCTAATCTAGCAGCAATAAGCATGTGGCCTATTATTGTTTTAGATTTACCAGGGAAAAGGTTTAAAGTAAGGTTAAGTAGGGCCAAAGAGGGTTCCAGAGTGGAAACTGTACCTGACACTTTTGAAATAAGTGCGAAGATGTCCAGGCAGAATACTTGCAAACGAGGACATTTCCACAGAATATGAAGTATATTCCCTTCACCACCACAACTACTCCAGCATAATGATGATGTATTGGGGTACATTTTAGATAATTTGTATGGGGTAAAGTAGCTATGGTGCAATATCTTCAAGGAACAATCCCAATGATTAGTACACTTGGTAACACTCAAACTACTACTTAGAGCGTTCTCCCACTCATCTCTTGTAAAGAATTTTTGTAGATCCCTTTCCCACCTACTCACGCTATTTAACATAGAGAGATCGTGATCATAATGTAAAAGTTTATAAAACTTGGACATTCCTTTATTCTTTCGAACAGTGTGCCATAGTTTGGAGTCTACCTCTATCCATGTATTTAATCCAGCGCCATGAAGTCCCCTGATCTGCAAAAAAGGGTGCAATCCTTTGCTCGGAACAGGTTGTTCTATGTATTGTACCCTAGGTCCCTTATTGGTTTAGTATTAAGGTTTGGGATGAGGTGTTCATATGCAGAGAGTGGGATGTTAATTTGGAGTTTGGGAGAGGAGTCGGGCAATGAATTAGAGCCTGCAATCCAAGCTTCCAAAATCGCGGTAATAGATGGTAAAAATGTAGTTAAAATTTTGGGAGAAACTGATCTAACTAGAAGTAGGGCCCGTAGGTCTTTATTAGGGATCAAATTCTGTTCTATTTGCCCCCATAATTTGTCTGTAGGGACAAACCATTCCGGTAGTTGGTCTAAGATTGATGCATAATAATACATCGAAAAAACAGGCAGACCCAATCCACCTTTCGATTTGTGTTTGGTGGGAGCCAGGAAGAGGATCTGCTGTTTCTTCCCTTTCCAGATAAACCTTTTTATGGCCACCTCTAATTTATGAAACTAGGCTCAGGGAATAATTGGGATAGTTCTGAAATAATACAGTATCTTGGGAAAAATTAGCATCTTGAATGTTGCTATTCTACCTATCCACGATGTTTCAAATTTGTATAGCCTCTGCATCTCCATCAAGATGTATTGGTATAGTTTTTCAAAGTTATTTTTGAAGGTATGGGAAGACGGGCAGATATGCAAATACCCAGATAGTCTAATTTTTTTATTGGACCATTGATAGGGAAATTTTTCTTTAAGTGAACACAGGGGACCTTTCATTATTGCAAATGGGAGGGCACAGGATTTGGTGATGTTAAGTTTATAATAAGATATTTTGCTAAAGGACTGCAAGGAAGCTGAAATTTCTGTGAGGGATTGCATCGGGTCAGTAACATTAAGGATTACATCGTCCGCAAACAGTCCAATTTTATGAGAGGTGAACGCTACTTGGATACCTGATATCCGTGGGTTGGTTCTGATCTCAGTCGCTAGGGGTTCCATCACCAGCGAAAAGATGATAGGAGATAAAGGGCAGCCCTGTCTCGTACCATTGGTAATATTAAAAGGAGCAGATAGGGCATTAGACGAGAATACCTGAGCGGAGGGGACAGTATATAATGCCATAATGGCTGACCTTATAAAGCCAGTGATCCCAAATTAGGTTAGGGTAGCCTCCAAATATTGCCAGTGGACCCTGTCAAATGCCTTCTCGGAGACCAGCGCCAAGAACACAGCTTAAAGTCCCCTTGACTCAACTAAGTGCAACAGGTTGAGTATTCTCCGAGTACCATCCGCGGCTTGTCCGCCTTTTACAAACTCCACCTGGTCAGCCTGAATAAGAAGGGGAGTTATTTTTAACAAATGGTTACCTAGGATTTTAGCATATATTTTAAGATCTGTGTTTAAAAGTGAGATTGACCTAAAATTTTGGGGGCAATCTGGAGCTTTCCCTGGTTTAGGCAAAGTAACTATAATAGCTTTTAGCATCTCAGACGGGAATGAGGATTTGAGCACTGCTTCATCGTAAGTTCTTTTAAGGTGGGGCACTAGGATGGATTGGAATTCCTGGTAGTATTCCGCTGAGAAGCCATCCGCCCCCGCGGATTTCCCTTTGGGCAAGGCCTTAATAGCCGTAAGTATCTCGCTTTCCAGTATGGGTTGATTGAGCCCATCCAATTTCTGACTCGATAATTTAGGCAATGACAGTTTGTCTAAGGATTGTTTGTGAAGATTTTCTAATCTAGCTATCCTGTCAAGCATTTCCTAAAGGGTTTTGTCCCTATCCCGCCTTGCCTGTGAAGCCAATTTCAAAAGGAGGCCTCCACAATATGCCTTGTGGGCGCACCATGTACTGAATACATTCATAGTAGGAGAAGTATTGATATCAAAGAATTCCTGTAAAGCTGCAGTGAGAGTGGAGCGAAAAGCAGGGTTATAATTATAGATATATTATTACGCCATAGGAACACAGGAGAAATTTTTAACGACTCTTCAATACTCAAAGACATAGGTGCATAATCCGACCATGTCATTGGATGAATTTCTGTACTCGAGACATTTTGCAATAGTTGAAGAAAAAGTCTATTCTTGAGTAGGAGTTATGGGGTGCAGAGTAGTGCGTATAGTCCCTTTCAGAAGCATGTAGACATCTCCATGAGTTGTACAGGTTAGCCTCAGAAAGCACATTAGCAAGGGAATGCCTCAGGCCTCTAGATGAATGTGAAATGTCCAGGGAATTATTTATGATAGCGTTAAAGTCTCCACAGAAAAGCAGGAAGCCCTTCTGTATTTTTGCCACTTTTTTCCTCAGGTAGTTTAGAAAATGGATCTGGTGCACATTTGGGGCGTATAGGTTGACAATGGTATAAGTAATATTATTAATTTCACAGACAATAATTAGGTACTTTTCTATCAGATTCTTGGGACAGCAATGAAAATGTGACGGAATTACGGATGGCTATAAGGATGCCACATTTCTTATCCGGGCCATTGGACATATATATGTGTGGGAATAGACGGTGTGAACAATGTGGAGCTTTAGTAGAGGCAAAATGTGTTTCCTGGACACAAATCACATTACCAGCCAGCCTTTGTGCCTCCCTCCACATAGAGTGGCGTTTGAACAGGCTGTTAAGGCCATGAGCATTCATAGAAACTATTTTCAGGACCATGGTGGGTGTAGAATAAATGATTGAGGGATGCCTTCAAGTGGTGTAAAGAAGAATTGCATAGTGAAAGAAGTGATCCAGATGGATAGGCTTACTGTATCCGTGGGGGTCCAGCGAGGAGTAAAAATTGTTTCTTCATAAGGCGGGAGAAGGAAGATATGGTATGTTCCCATTTTTCACCAGTACCAATGCTCCATGATAGAAAGGTTGAAAAGGAGGAGGAAAAAAAAAGGAAAAGAACAAAGAGAACATTCAACAAATAACTTTGGGTGAACTTAATCACTTTAACGGTTGGGGGTTCAATGCCAAGGTTCGCAGCTTAATAGATAGTTGTCCAAGCGTTCAGCAGGTAGGCAGCAAAGCACCAAGAGGCATGGGAGAGTGGTTGGCACGGTATATCATCCCGCTGCTTGTTCCCAATCGGGTTATTTTCCTGGGAGAAGCTTTGGTGGGCACTGGTTCTTCATCTGCTGGCAGAAGGCCCCACTTTCTAGCTATTTGGAACCCTTCCGCTTCAGATCTTACAGTTATCACACAGTTGTCTTTTGTGATTAGCAGCTTGGTAGGGAATCCCCACTGGTATCTGATCCCATTGTTTCGTAGCAATTTCGTAAATGAGAGCAATTTTTTGCATGCTAGTATGGTATGTTGGTAAAGGTCAGTGAACAAGGAGATCCCGGTATAGGGGTCTGGGAGTGGGTTATTTTTCAGGGCAAAGGGCATGAGTTCCTCTTTCACGTGGTAAAAGTGGATTCTCGCTATAACGTCCCTTGGAATATGATCAGGGAGAAACAAGGGTTTTGGCAGTCTGTGGGCCCTGTCCACTACTATTTCTCTATCCGGAGTACTGTATGAGATCATTTGTTGTACATATTTGCAAAGATCCGCAGCAGGGACCTTTTCGCCAATACCCCTGAATTTTACATTATTCCTGCGGGAACGGTCCTCCAGATCCGCCAATTTTGCTTTTAATGCTGTCAGGTCATCTTCTGCCTCATTATGTGAATCAACCAAATGGTTTTGAGCTTTAGCGATTTCACCCATTTTAGTTTCCACATGTGTTACCTTTTCTCCCAGACAATCAATATCCTTATTCACTTGCATTACAAAGCCCATCATATCTTTATGCAGGGAGCCTTTAAGTGTAATTAACATATCTTTCATTACCGCTACAGTAAGGGGTAGGGACTCTGCAGGGTAGTCTTCCAGGTGTTCCACAAACTCAGTAGTGAAGTTGTTTAAAAGGTGACGTTTGCAGCTGATTGGCCCCAGGATGCACCTCTAAGGAGCATCACTTCCTGTGTTTCTGTGGGCTGTTTGAGGGAGAGGACTTTGCAGAGCCTGCAGACGCTGCTGGGCTGGAAGTGTGCAGGGGAGAGATTTGGCCATCTCCCCTCATGTGTCCCTGTAGCTCAGGAGAGGAACAGTGACCAGCGCCATGTTGGGGGGAGGGGCCTCCCGCCGGAGTAAAGAACTCTGTTAATTTGTGGGGCCCCTCATTCTTCCTCTTCCCCATTATTCCTCCTCTGTGCCCCCCTCTTTCCGAGGGCTCCCTGTATGTGTGGTGGGTTTCCCCGCTGACTCACGTCACTCAGTAAGGCTGCTTATCTTCGGCGGCTCTCAGAGCTCACTCACTGAGCTGCCATCTCCTTCCACGGCCGGCCACGCCCCCGAACTTGTCTTCTAATAATAATTGACAACTATAGCATTTCTTTTCCCAGAGAGATTTATTGGACTCAACGACAATCCATAAAACATAAATCCAGGTGAAAGCTTGTAAATATTGGAACGAACATTACTTTTCCCGCAGCAATTAGTCCAACGGTTCTTTTCCAGAAAGATGCATTTAAATCAGATATTTGTAACAGATGACAGAAATCCAGCTGAATACTTGTAAATATTACAATGAACAACAGCCCTCAGAGTTCCATTTAAGATACTTCATATCAAGCATGGAGTTACTACACCGTCCAGCATGTGTCCGATCTATAATATGCACCTAGGTAGCTTCCATGCATGCAATAATGTGAGTTATGATCTATACCTGTGCTCCCACATTAATGACAGGAAGAAGCTCCTGTCATGCATGCAATAATGCAAGTTATGGAACGTCACAGTCCAGTGTGTTTGACTTCAGTACATGAGTCATCTTTCACCATCTTAATTGCTTGGTCCACTGAAAGTAATTGCTCCAATCCACATACATCCAGGATTGTCCATGTTCAATGCACAGGGGTTTCCATTTTTAAAGATGAATTGATAAGTTGTTGCAATTATCATCACAAATCCAAAATGAAACTTCCGCCAGCAGTGATTAGCTTTCACCATTTTTCTGTAGGCCGACCCCACATGGTCTTCAATAGAGCAGTTACTGTGATCATTCAGTATATAATTCCACTGAACAAAATCCTAAAATGGTTTAGTATCATCTTGACATTTATGCTTAGGAGATCATCTGTCCAGACAAAGCAACAGAAGAAATTCTTGCCAGTAACTTCACCATGAAAGTAGAAAGTTCTTTTTACCTTTTGTACCACTAGCCCCTCCCTCCTAGATTGTAAGCTCCAAGGAGCAGGGCCCTCCTATCCCTCTTGTATTGAACTGTATTGTTGCTGTATTGTCTCCTGTTATATTGTAAAGTGCTGAGCAAACTGTTGGCGCTATATAAATCCTGTATAATAATAATAATAATGTCACAGACTTCAGCATATTATAAACAACTGATTCAATATAATTCACATTCTGACTGGAGTGATAACTTTCATTCACCCCTCTTCTAATTTTAGAGAAAGCCACCCAAAGTATTAATAAATGAATAGAAAATTTAAAACAATGGGCACAATTTAAAGTCCATTGTTTGATGACAATTGAAAGAGTCCATTATTAATTAATTTTATAGAGGTGTCAAAATAAAGACAAAAAAAAAAAAGACATTTGCTTGTTCTCCCCCTTTAGCAAAACAGTTTCTCATAGATTTGTCATCCTTCTGTCTTTCACTTGCAAAGGAGTATTTCTGGTTAGACAGATTCACATGTCTTCAACATCTGAAAGACAAAAAAATCTCAAACAAAGGTTTATTAGCCAAGTCCTTATGAAGATAAGACAATGTACTATCTAATTCACATCCATTGCCATAGAGGTCTAATTTGCATTCAAAGACAGATCTGAAGGATCTTCACCTTCTTCTATATCTACATTTATGACCCCTTGTACTCTCCTCAATTGTTTGTGGAGATTTGCATTTGCTTCCAATAATTTGTCAAGGTCTGCCTTCATTGTATCATATTCAATTTTCAAATGGTCATATTCCTGTTTCAACTGGGAAAATGGTATCCAGGTCTTGGATTTTTGTTTATTATTACTTTGATTAGCTTTGTTTTCCAAATTAGGATTACAATTCTTTGACCTGGTAAATCCCCCTTGGCTGTTTGGATTATTTGTCCTAAACAATGTGGCTACATCAGCTTTTACAGCCTGCTTGTTTGATTGTCTCCATAAATGATCTGCTCTTAATAACATGTCATTTAAATCATGAGGATTTGGGGTAACCAATAAAATATTTTCCTGGATATCCTTATGCAAAGCATCTAGAACCATACTCCTATGTATCAAACCTCCATGCTCAAATGCAGCACTATTACCAACCAACATTTCCATGATAGTAGCTATCCTATGTGACAATTCATAGGGAGAGTCATTCAGCATTTGTTTGATCCTCCCATGAATAGTAACATCAAAATGTATACCATACAATACACACAATAATTCCAGTAATATATCTCTTGTTGTTAGAGGCTGAATACAGATCTGTTTAATTCTAAACCAAAGCTTACGACCTATAGAATTTTGCACAACTCTTTCTACATCAGATTGATTTAGAGTGTACATATCTCTGGCATTCTGCTAGTCACAAAAAAAAAAGTGTTTAAATCATGGCGAGGAATTATTCCTATTTCTTTAAGAATTGTGTCTAATTCTTTTAGTTTCAAAGGTTTCATTACAAGCCGTACTTCACCGGTATTATTACTATTGTTGTAAACGGTGGTAGTCACAGTGGGTGCAGCTGGCAATGAATTATCAGATTTGATAGGATATTCTTTATTGGGAGGTTTGAGTTTGTATTTTGCAGCAGATTGTTGGATTTTGGAATTGATGCATATCTGCATTCTTGTGAATTTCTCTCCAATTCCATAGTTCTTAATTTTAGTCTCTCATTTTCCTCTGATCACCACAAAGTTTAGATTTCTCAATCAATGCTACCCCAATAGTAACTGCATGCAATTTTAAATTTACAGCCTCCGCTTCTGATTGGTTCTTTAATATCTCACAGATCTTGTTACTACTATCAGTTGCATTCTGTAACTGGGCAATGTCATTGTCTTTATCCCTCACAGAATTTTCTAAAGTTAAACAGCAAGATAACAAACCCTGCACAATACAACATTTCCTCTTACATTCTGAAATTTTACTATCAAAAACATTTTTCTCTAAAAATTCCTTCATTACAGTCCATGTCTGCTACATATTTCTGGAATGTCACAAGGACCACCATGATGTTTAATACATTTTAACACCCATCTGTTAACTCTGTCAGAACTGATACTATTGTGACACTTAGTAAGCATTCTGACTATAAGAATAATAATGACACAAAGGAAATATTCACTCACAACATTTGAGGCTCTGTCTTGAAGTTACTTCCTAGTGTCTAGTTCAGGTCTTCTGGTTCAAGACAGAGACTTTTGTACAGTTTTTCAGTCTTCAGATAATTCTGGGGTTCCAAAACTTCTTCAATTTGTGGGTCAGACTCTTAAATCACAACCAGACTTTAGAGTCACAGCACAGCTTCAGGGTCCACCTCACAGGACTGTTGTCATCAGCGACTTCTGTTACTGAATCCGAATATGCTCTTCTGGTCACTTGAACGACACCAATATTGTCTTCTAATTATGTTGACAACAGTTCTTTTGCCAGAGATGGGTTTAGATCGGATAAAGATATTTTGAGGAGATACTTCATATTAAGCGTGGAGATACTACACCGTCCAGCATATGTAAGATCTAGAATATGCACCTAGGTAGCTTCCATGCATGCAATAATGCGAGTTATGATCAATGCATGTGCTGCCGCATTAATGACCGGAAGAAGCTCCTCTCCCAGCCAAAATAACTTCCCTTGAAATAGATTACTGGAGGGGTTTCGGATTGGCTGACAAAAGACTTTTGATTTTACATGAAAATACTTCACTTGTCTACTATAGATAACAATTGAGGTCACTATAGTGTTTACCAGGTAATCAAGTCATCCTTTCACCACATAATAGGCCCTTGAGTCTAATTACCATCAATAAATACTTCTTGTATGGTCAAATCACATATACAATGTACCCTTTTGGAATGTCTAATTAGATAAACAGGCTGTTCCCCAAATACCAAGGTAACCTTACATAAAATTAACTTAGCAAAGAGTTCTTTTGATGTGTAAAGTGGTCTTTTCACTGACCTGTCTGAGAATGAACAGTATGTGTTTCTATATATATATTTATTTATTACACACAATATATTACAGAACTGGATGGACTTTTGTCTTTTTTCAGCCAGACTAACTATGTAACTATGACACAGGAAGAACACTTTTGATATTATGAAAAAACAAAAGAGGCTTTGGAGGGTTCACCACATTGGGGGCAATTCTATGTCACAGGGCGAAAGCCCCTCTAAAAATATTACAACCGGCTGGTCAGGAAGAAACTGTCCCAAGACTATCATTTTTTAAGAACGCCCCAATGCTTCTTGAGGATTTTTTTAACCAAAAAATGTTGGGTAGAAAAAGCCGTAACCAAAGACCACCCAAACCTGTTGCTCTCCCCCTGACCTATCCTACTTTCAACCCTTCAACATTTAATTTCTATCCATCCTACCGACATCCTCAATAACATTATCTATATTTTCCAGTTCATATCCCTTCTCAAAAAATTGGATTTTCTAAATTTGGGCCATAGGCAGAGCTCTTAACCAAAAAGGGTGATGACAACTATTGAGGGGTATGAGCCCATTTCTATCTGTCTTCTTAAAAAAATGTTTTACTTGTCAACCTATTCCCACTAACTTGGATATTAAGATCCAGGAAAGTTATAGAATTACAACTATCTTCATATTGTAAATAAATTCCCCTATCATTAAAATTTAGGGATTGAAAGAAACTAAAAAAAAATCTATATTTCCCCCTCCCAGATAAGGAGGATATCATCTATATACCTCCTCCAGAGGCGCAGTTGATTTGGCAGGTTCTCCCAAACAGTATCCATCTGCCAACGGGCCATGAAAAGATTAGCCACACTGGGCAGCTCGGAAAGTTGTAATATCCATCAAACCAGAAATTGTTATGGTTCATTGAAAAAGTAGGCAGCCCAACAATAAAGTTTTTTGCCCTAAAGGAAGGGATTCATTCTAAACAAGGTAGTACTTAACTGCCTCATAGCCATGATGGTGAGAGATAATTGTGTAAATGAAGCCCCCCCCCCCACACAACATTCTGTAGTAAGTTAATCACCTGAGTGGTATCTTTCAAATAAACTGGAACGTTAATGACCAAAGGCTGGAGAAATTAATTTATATATCTGCCAATCCTAGTTGTCACAGAAACTATCCCACTAATGATGGAATGTCCGAGTGGTTGGACAGCATTTTTGTGGACTTTCAGCTGATAATAGATGACATGCACCATAGGGGCTGCTGGGACCAGATATGCCTTCTTTTTATTCAAAAAGTTTTGCTGGTATCCTTCATCTATAATTTTTTGCCAAAAACTTTTTAAAGTCGCTTAGTAGGGTTACTTCCCAATGGCGTGTAGGTTGTCCTGTCTGACAGCAACCTATTCATTTCCTCCATGTAATCAAACTTATCCAAGATGACTATGCCCCCCCCCCATATCAGCCGGCCATTTTCTCTCTACCTCTAAACATTGTGTGTCTGCACATGTGTGGGTACAGGATCTAACATGCAAGTGCATTTCGAGGTGGAAAAAAAAAAGTCAAACCTAAAAGCAGCATTTTTTGAGTCCTTGTGCATGAGGCCTAGGTACAATATGAAAACAGTCATATGGAACACTCAGAAATGTATACGTGCACTGTGTAGGTACACTGGGATGCATTTGAAAATGAATTGCACCACAACACACCACACTGTGCATGGCAAGCTGCCACTGTAAACATGTGAGGTTTTATTGTACTTTACTACAGCATCTGAATAGGCTTTAAAGCATTTATCATTTATAATTCTCTCTTTTCTTTTTTAATTTTTATAATTTCTCTCTTTTCATATTAGACTTCTTAGAACTGTGGTGGAAAACAAACTGGTAATGCTCACTACAAAACATCTTGCTAGCTTGAAGTTTAAGCACTTGCCGCCCTGCCACTGCATATATATGTGTGCAGGGCAACACTGGGGCGCAAAAGCACGTTTTAAAACGGGCTCAACGCTTCCGATGTTTTCACTGGCAGGGGGCGCGCGCACACGCTCCCGCCGACCCGCGGGTGACACCATTTGATCCCGGAGGGATCAATCATTCGATTTCAGCCAGTGATGTCTGGCTGAAATCGGATGATCGGTCCCTGTCCTATCCTGTCCTGTGTTGACAGTTGCACAGGACAGGATATGATGTCATTCTTCTCTGCCTGGACACATTCCGTTCCAGACAGAGAAGAAGACATACAAATTGTGAGTAAAACAGCACATACCCACAGTTAGAACACTCTAGGACACATTTAACCCCCTGATCGCCCCCCCCCCCCAGTTAACCCCTTCACTGCCCTGTCACCAGTGTCACTGATCAGTGAACCGATTTTTACTGATCACTGTATCAGTGTCGCTGGCGACTTCCGATAGTGTTAGCGCCCCTCCCAGATAGCGCCAGATTGCCCGCCAGTACACCAGTAATCCCGTTTAACCCCTTGATCGCCCCCCCCCCCACTTAACCCCTTCACTGCCCTGTCACCAGTGTTCACTGATCAGTGAACCGATTTTTACTGATCACTGTATCAGTATCGCTGGCGACTTCCGATAGTGTTAACGCCCCTCCCAGATAGCGCCAGTTTGCCCGCAAGTACACTAGTAATCCCGTTTAACCCCTTGATCGCCCCCCCCAGTTAATCCCTTCACTGCCCTGTCACCAGTGTCACTGATCAGTGATCCGATTTTTACTGATCACTGTATCAGTGTCACTGGCGACTTCCGATAGTGTTAGCTCCCCTCCCAGATAGCGCCAGTTTGCCCGCCAGTACACCAGTAATCCCATTTAACCCCTTGATCGATCAAGGACGTAAATTTCATTTGGGTACAGCATTGCATGACCGCGCAATTATCATTTGAATTAGTGCAGCGCTGTAAAGCAAATAAAGGCATAAATTACAGTATCTATACCATAGTTTGTAGACGCTATAACTTTCACACAAAGCAATCAATATACACTTATTTGGATTTTTTTTACCAAAAACATGTAGCAGAATACATTTTGGCTTAAATTTATGACTAACTTTGAGTTTACAATATATTTTTTATAGCTGAAAGTAGAAAATATTGTTTTTTTTCAAAATTTTCATGTTTTTTTTGTTTATAGCGCAAAAAATAAAAAGCGCACAGGTGATAAAATACCACCAAAAGAAAGCTCTATTTCTGTGAAAAAAAGGACGTAAATTTAGTTTGGGTACAGCATTGCATGACCGCGCAATAATCATTTGAATTAGTGCAATGCCAAACAGCAAAAAAAGGCCTGGTCATTAAGGGGGGTAAATCCTCAGGAGCTCAAGTGGTTAACAACAATGCACGTCAATGCATGGCTTTATGTGGGGCCATACATTATGAATCGCACAGCAACACACTGTACAATAGCTGCCAGTACACCCTGGAAGGACAATCTCTGTACATATGATGCATTGTGATGCACCATAGTGCTTCAGCAAAAAAGGTTCATGTCTGCTGATTTTCCCATTGTAGTGTGTTGGTAGCCCATTCATATACAGTAAATGTGCTACTTTAGTGGAAAGCTCACTGCCATTGAGTGTTAGTGAACATATGTTAAGGCACCACATTAGACCATAGAAGTGCGGATGGACTCCCAGAGAATGAAATGCTTGCTTTGTGTATGGTAAATAAAGGGGTAGTATCCAAATGTCAGGTAGTTTCACATTACAGCTACTGGAGGAGACAGTGGAGCAGAGTTACTAAAACTGGTGAACACAGAATGCACACACAAAACCGGTGTACAGCTGTGCATAGTAATCAACCAGCTTCCATGCTTTAACCCCCATTCACACCAATGCGATCAGTCATGCAATTTGACTGTTCAAAATCGCATGACAAAACGCACCCTATTTGTGCCTATAAAACTCTTCAAATCAGTGCGACTCTGACTTTGCAGTGCAGCACCGATTTTGAAAAAGGATTCCTGCACTATTTTTGGAGATATCATGTGCGACTTGGATAGACATCTGTGCATGAATTCACACAGATGTCAGGCAAGCCGTACTGACCATTGGCTTTGAAATTGCGCTACTTCAAGTGAAGTAGCGCAATTTCAAAGCTGCATTCTGTGTGAACCAGGGCTAAGTGCTTGAGGTCATTGACACTTAGTTGCTGAAATATGCCAGTTTCAAAACCACAGCCAAATTCATTGTTTGTCTCACATTTAAATAAATGTATACCCTGATTTTTTTGTGCCTGAATCTACTTTCTCTTTCACATGCTGCTAAAACATTTACCCTATATATACGTGCATAACTTTACATGGAATTTTGAGTTTTTTTTTTTTTTCCCAAAAATGTAAGTAATTTGTGCCTATTCATATCTATGCGCTGCATGTTTTCTGTGCTTTTCATTTTGAAGTGGCTCAAATCTCACCACACTAAAAGTAGTGCATGGATTATTTTATTTATATCAGGTACTTATATAGCACTGTCAACTTACAAAGCACTTTACATACTGTATATATGTTGTACATTCACATCAATCCCTAATCCTCAAGGGGTGTACAATCTAAGGTCCCTAACTTACATTCATACATATACTGTACATACTAGGGCAGCAATGGGCAAACTACGGCCCGCGGGCCGTATACGGCCCGGCGGACCTTTTAATCCGGCCCGCGGAGCTAGGCTCCTCTCACATCCGCCCTGAAGACCGGTGTAGCATGAAAATCTGTCTCCTATGAGGATCTGTCCCCCTCGACATATCTGCGCATGTGCCGGAGATCGCCGATCGGCTGCTAATGCCTGAAACTGGCACATGCGCAGATACGTCGAGGGGGACAGATCCTCATAGGAGACAGATTTTCATGCTACACCGGAACGGCGCGGGACACGGCGAGAGGAAAGGTAAGTGAATTGACAGACTTGGGGACTTAATATGGGGAATGAATTACTATAGGGGGGATGAATTACTTTGGGGGATGAATTACTATATGGGGGATGAATTACTATATGGGGGATGAATTACTATGGGGGATGAATTACTATAGGGGGGATGAATTACTATATGGGGGATGAATTACTATATGGGATGAATTACTATGGGGGATGAATTACTATGGGGGATGAATTACTATATGGGGGATGAATTACTATATGGGGGATGAATTACTATGGGGGATGAATTACTATGGGGGATGAATTACTATAGGGGGGATGAATTACTATATGGGGGATGAATTACTATATGGGGGATGAATTACTATAGGGGGGATGAATTACTATATGGGGGATGAATTACTATGGGGGATGAATTACTATATGGGGATGAATTACTATATGGGGGATGAATTACTATGGGGGATGAATTACTATATGGGGGATTAATTACTATGCTTACTATGGGGGAATATTACTATACTTACTATGGATGACACATACACATCATTCATCTACTCTTGGTCCGGCCCCCGGGTCCAATATATGAACCCATTGCGGCCCTCAAGTCAAAAAGTTTGCCCACCCCTGTACTAGGGCCAATTTAGACAGGAGCCAATTAAACTACAAGCATGTCTTTGGAGTACTTGGAAATTTACTGCAACTTGATCACATGGTATTTCTGCTGCATTTGCAACCTGCATTTGGAGTGTTGTTAACTTAGTATATACATCTGTTGCAGATCGCAACTGCAGTGTGTTTTAAGCAAGGTGCGGGAAAGGGGCATGGAAAGTGGGTTTCCTGCTTTGCGTTCTGGTATAAAAGGGCCCTAACTGTATGAGATGGTGCAGAGTCCAGATTTTTTTTTTTCCATCTTGGCAAATGTACCATGCATTTCAGTTGACATGATTTGATCTTAGGGTGTTAGACTGTAGGCCTAAACTACAGAATGGTATTTTAATATAGTACTAATGTTAGTAGCAATTAATCACTGAACAAATGACCACTAATATGGGAGAACCAATGGCCCCCAATGGTGAGAGTGGCACAAGCAATATTTAGTACTGATTAATCATTCAACATATTGGAGTGATGTGCAATCATGCCTAACCACTCCATACTATATGGTACATAAATAGTTGCTATTACAGTATACTTATGGAGCTTATATTATAGACAAGTGTGTTAAGAAAAAGTCCTAAAAGCGAAACTTGCAATAGCCTCTGCATCCTCCTCTGCAGCTGGCCATCAGTCTACCAGGTTTGTAGCACCTTCCTAAATAGGTGCTAGAATCAGGTAAGTTTAGTTCTGGCCCACTGTTTGATTACTCCTCCTACAGCTCAATGGATTATTGTGGAACATGGGTGTGGAGTAAGGCAAATGAGCAGCATGAATACGTTTTCCTGTCTCCGCAAACCCCTGTGGGAAGGTTGCACAGAAGGCTGGTAGGGAAGTGTATAAATAGTTTGAAACTTGGAACATAATTGTTTTGCCCCTGATGAGATCACAGCCTGGGGGGGGGTTGTTATACACCCCAGGCCACCTACCATATGTTTGCTGATCCTCACAGTCCCAGCTGGGTGAGCTAGGGGACCGGGTTTTACTGGAAGCTGTTGGAGCTGACTGAGGGGGCCTGCCGCCTGGGGACCTAGTCTGGTATCACAGGGAGAAAGTGTCTGGAAGGCATTGCAATGAGGCAGCCAATCATCTGAAGACAGTTGTGATTACAGACAGTTGTGAAAGATCCTAGAGACTGTGTGCTGTTGCCACCCCTCTGGTGTTAGAGAGTTATCTGTGTGTTTAAAGGGGACAAGGTGTTCAAAGTTCAGTCTATGTAATTCTTAGTGAAAGGATTTTGCTTGGACTGTCCAGTGAGGAAGATTAATCTCCTCAAGCTACTGCTACAATACTTAGTCCACTATTTTACTTCTGCAAAAACTTGGGTCATAGTTCTACAGAAGAGAATGTGCCCTCCTATTTGTACATAGTTTTGGATTATCCCACTTAATTCCCCCATCTCCATCCAAGTTACTTTAAAATAAAACCACCAAAAAGAGTACCCCTGGACTGTACATTATGGCAAAGAGTGACTGTAAACATGTGCCTGGCTGCAGGGCAACTACTGAAAAAAGGACCCTGGGAGTGCATCATTATTGTGTGGGCTTACAGTGCTGCAGGTAAAAGCAGCACTCAGTCCAGAAGTAAACTCTTCCCTTTGTTGGCCAAAAGACTACAGGCTGGGGCGTATTTACCACAAGGCAAACATGTGACATTTTTCAGGGGAGGCACCGCCTCCCAGAAGAAGAGAGTCACGTGGCAGGTGAAAGAAGGTGGGGACCAGGTGAGGCACTACCATGGGATCTGTGGGCTTCTGGAGGGTGTAGGGTGTAGATTGCCTGACAATCTTTCACACACAAGGGTGGGACTGGAGATGGCTGGCTGCTTTCATTCTGGAGAGGTGCAGGTGAGTGCTGGAAGAACGCATCTCTCTGTCTGTGACTCTGGGGATGGCTGGCTGGCTGCTTTCTCTCCTTTTTTTTTTTTTTTTTTTATTTTATTTGGGGGGAGGGGGAGCCACTGACTATAGGATTTAAATAATACATTTACAACATTGGGGGGCACAAGGGAAGACGTTTTGAGTTAGGTAAGCTGGATTTCTGCTTTAACTCTTTAACTTAATGTATACCTCTTCAGCTAATTTATAGTAGCACTTGTTTTTGCCACCACAAAAACGTGCTCGAGATCTGTTCTGGATGTGTTTCTGCATGCGTTTTTGATACGTTTCTGATGCAGTATGGTGTGTTTTTGATAAGTTTCAGAATGCATTCTGCCTGCCCATTATATCGGTCCCTTTATAAGACAGCCAGTTGCCACAGTTATCCAGGAGTTGACAAAGTGCATGCTCTTGAAACGCGTCGTAGCAACTGGAACGCTTGCAGTTCAGCCTGATTCCTGGTGGCCGATTTCCACTGCCTCCCAGGACCTCCTCCCACAACAGTTCCGATGCGCCACGGTCCCCATTCCTGTCAGCCTGCTTCTACCTGTCAAGGGATTAGCTCAGTATACATCTCCATGCCTGGTTCGGGGTTCTCGTGCAGCCAAACGTGAGCAGATATTCCACCATGGCCACAAACTGCGCAATTGATACTGCTGGTTTGATATTGGATGACAATACTGCTCTTTTTATTATACTGGAATAAACCTATCATCTATCTACTATCTATTTCTTTGGACTTCTTTTATTACAATGAAATCATGCAGAGGAAGTTCCAGACTAATTAAAACAAGTATGCCTAACTCTTGCTCTATGACTGTAATTACATATCATTTACATATACAAGAACTACTGAGAAAGAATAGCACATTAATGAATAGGAGTTTTTATAAGTGTGGAATAAATGGATGATTATGGCTTACGGTATTTTGAAAAAAGTTACAGTGTATGCCACAGGCATCTGTAATTTTCCAAACTAATGGTGTGTGACTACAGAATGCTTTCCAGGCAGATAATTTTTGTTTTTCATATCATTTATACAAATTTAAAAGGATGGTACTCTCCAGAAGATTTAGTCCCATTAGTGACCAGGCCATTTTTTGGTATTTGGCACTGAGCTATTTCAACTGGTAATTGTGCGGTCATGCAATGAGGTACCCAAACAAACTTTGTCCTTTTTTCACACAGTAGAACTTTCTTTTGGTGGTATTTGATCACCACTAGGTTTTTTATTTTTTGTGATTTAAACAAAAAAAGACCAAAAATTATAAAAAAAATAACAATATTTTCTACTTTCGGTTACAAACAATATACAGTAAACTCAGTCATAAATTTAGGACAAAATGCATTCTGCTACATGTCTTTGGTAACAGAAAATCTCAATACGTGTATATTAATTGGTTTGTGCAAAAGATATAGGGTCTTTCAAAGGGCACATTTCCAAATGTCACTTCCTCACTACCTATCACAGTTTGGGAGGCCCTAAAATGTCAGGATAGTACAAACACTCTTCCAAATTATCCCTTTTTGGAAAGTAGACAACCCAAGAGTTTGATATTTGATAAGAGGCATGGCGAGTATTTAGCAGATATTTTTGTCATAGGGCTTTGAAAAAGAAAAAAAAAAAGTACATTTTCATTTCCTTTCTTCATTTTCCAAAAACTTGCGCCAACAAATGAGATCTGCAAAATACTCACTATGCCATTAGCAAATACCTTGGAGTATCTACTTTCCAAAAAGGGGCATTTTGGGGGGTGCTTCTACTATCCTGGCATTTCAGGGCCAACATTAGAAGCTTATGACACAAACCACCAACTCTTCTGACCACTTAAAGTCCAAGCCTTTTCTGACACTTTTTGTTTACACAAAAAAAACATGTTTTTGCTAGAAAATTATTTTGAACCCCCAAACATTTTTTTTAAACCAGAGGCCCTAGAGAATAAAACGGTGGGTGTTGAAATTTTTGTATGTCACACAGTATTTGCACAGCAATTTTTTAAATGCAAATTGTTTGTTAAAAATACACTTTTTAGAATTTTAATGCACAAAAACACAATATATTTCCTAATTTTTTAATAAAATATAAAAGATGATGTTGCACCAAGTAAATGGATACCAAACATGAAATGCTTTAAGATTGCGCAAAAACACATTCTGCTACTTCTCCCGAGTATGGGAATACCACATGTAAGAGACATTTTGGCAGCCTAGCCACATATATGCCCCCAAAATCCAGTGACCATCTCCAGGATTTCAAAGGGCATATTCCCTCATATCACTTTCTCACTACCTAGCACAGTCTGAGGCCCTAAAATGCCAAGATGGTAGAAACACCTCCCAAAGTAGACACCCCCAAGGAATTTGATAAGGGGCATGGTATTTTGCAGATATCATTTTTGTCACAGGGCTTTGAAAAAGTATAAAAGAAAAAATACATTTTGTTTTCTTTTTTCGTTTTCCAAAAACTTGTGGCAACAAATGCGATCTGCAAAATACTCACCATGCCTCTTAGCAAATACCTTAGAGTGTCTACTTTCCAAAAAGGGGTCATTTGGGGAGGGTGCTTCTACTATCCTGACATTTCAGGGCCAACATTAGAAACTTATGCCAGACATCACCCACTTTTCCAACCACTTGAAGACCAAGCCTTTTCTGACACTTTGTTTACTTGAAAAAACTTTTTTTGCTAGAAAATTATTTTGAACCCCCAAACATTATATATTTTATTAAAGCAGAAGCCCTAGAGAACAAAATGGTGGGTGTTGAAATAGTTTATGTCACACAGTATTTGCTCAATGATTTTTTCAATGCAAAATTTTTGTAAAAAATACACATTTTTTAATTTTAATGCACAAAAACACAATATATTTCCCAATTGTTTGATAAAATATAAAATATGATGTTGCAACAAGTAAATGGATACCAAACATGACATGTTTAAGATTGCGCATGTCCGTGCAAAGGTGACAAAATACATAAAGTTTTAATAACCATAAGCAACGCTTTAAAAGCCTTGACAGGTCACCAATTTAGATTTACACAGGAGGTCTAGTGCTAGAATTACTGCCCTCGATCCGACTTTTGTAGTGATAACTCACATGCATGGTGCAATCTCTGTTTACATACCGACACGGGACTGCCGCTTGCATTTGCCTGTGCGCCTGAGCTCGGCGGTGGGGATAAAAAAAAAATTGATGTATTTTGCTCTTTTTTTTTATAATGTCTCTTTTATTTTTTTTTTTATCACTTTTATTATCATAGGGAATGTAAATATCCCATGTGATAGCAATAGGCAGTGACAGGTTCTCTTTTCTGAAAAATCTGGGGTCTGTTAGACTCTAGATCTCTCCTCTGCCCTTAAAGCATCTGATCACACCAAAATTGCTGTGATCAGATGCTTTCCCGATTTTAAAATGGCGCTCTTTATATCCAGTAAAAGTGAAATGATGAAATGCTCGTAGCTTCTGTTCTCTTAGACCATAGAGATGACTGGAGTAATTCTAGTCTTCGGTCAGCTCTACTGTCAGCCAGCGGAACTGCCGCTGCATTCTCAGGTTCCCTGGTGGAACAGGCGAGCCCAAGAAAATTGTGGAGAGAGGTGGGGGGGGGGGGGGGGCGTCCCTTCCTGCTGCTTGCAAAAGCAATCCAGTGGCTGTTTTTCCACTAGGATTGTTTTTACATAAAAGTAGACCACCAGCTGTAGCTGCAGGCATCATCACGGTGTAACCACTCAAAGTCAGTGATGTACCAGTATGTTGCTGGTTCTTGCTGTGCATATATGTAACAGCAGAGAACACAGACATATGATGAATCGGGTCTGTGGACCAATATGACTGCAATTCATTCTTTTTTGTAATGCCCATGTTGAGGATTAGGCCCAAAAAAGTTTTACATTCAGAAACTGTGATAGGTTTCCATGCGAATTGTCTGGCAAGAGCTGAATTTGGGTGTGTGGCGATGTATTGTGTGTATAAATTACTTTGGCCCACAATCCATTCATACAAATATTCCGTGAACAACGATAATCCGGAGCTCTGGCGCCGAACTTTACAATCCGCTGCCATCCATGTAGCTGCAGACTTCAACGGGGCAGTGGAGATTTCTGGCGGCATCCTCTGTGTCTAGGAGAGGGACTCCGGGCGATATTTCCTCCCAGTGCAGCGGAGGACATCCGCGGCCTGGTGCGGCCGCATGATCCGGGGCTCCGGCGCCTCTCACTTAAATCCACTGCCATCCGAGCGGCGGTGGATCATCCGGGGACACTGGAGGCACCCTCTACATCCCCTGAGTCTGGGAGAAGGGCGCCGTGGTATATTGCCACTCCCCGTGGCAACGAACATCTGCGGCCTAGTGCGGCCTACGCCACCTGACACAGATCTCCTCCCATCCGGGCCACAGTGAGTACAGGAGGCAAAGGGGCAGGCAGCTACTGGCCATCTGGCCCCCCTCCAGTGATCCAAGGTTCGGGGCTCCCGTTTACCACTCCGGAAACTACCTGGGCCAGGAGACCTACTGAGGCCTATATACTGCTCCCAGTGGAGTGCCAGGGCCCCCTGGGTCTGCCCTGGAGGGCCCTGAGATCATCATAGGGGGACTTCTGTTCCACATGGGCCCCCTGTCCCTCTCAGACCCTAAGGTGAGAGTTGGAGCCAGCATCTTGCTCCTGGGATCTATCAATGGTGTTTACCACGGCCTATGTCCTCTCTACATCTCCATGGTCCGCTAATTATTTTTACAATATAAAGTTTTTGCAGATAAGCCTGACCGCATTCACGAACTATAACCCTAAACCTGTTTTGGGCATTATAGGTCTCCTGGGGTTATCTCCCTTGGCTATCCAATTTCCAGCTGATCACCCCCAGGAGACTCCCTGTATGCCATCCACCAAGAAAAAAGGGGACAAGCTCAAAAGTCCCTCACGACATACCTACTTAAAACACATGAGATTTGCAGCATGTCTCCAGACAACACAGAACGTGCATCCCTGTCCGATCCCACGCAGGATATACACAGCAACTCACAAAGTGGGACCTGGAATCCTGCTTGGAAACTATGCACACCAAGCTGGCCGCTAAATTCCAATCAGAACTGCATAAAAGCACTAATGTTCTCTCTCAAGAAATAGCCACATTGGGCTCCAGGACCAACCGCTTAGAAACCAAACATGATGAACTCAGCCTGGCTTATGGTGAACTTTCCAGAGATCACGATCATTTACAAACGGCCTTTTCACAATTGCAGGCGCAGGTTGAGGACCTTGATAACCCTTTGAGGACCATAAGATTACGGAATGCCAAAAGAATCAATTTTTTGTTTTTAAAGTTCGTACACTTCAGTTGCTGTAACTAAGCCATTTCATGAAATAATTGGCAAAAAGCTAGATCCATTTGTTGATAAGAACTAATATTTTGGCTCAAACCAAAAAAAAAAAAAAGAAAAGTATTTTAAGTTCTTAATCAGATGATACAGGCAATTAAAAACATGGGACAAATACGTCCCTTGGTCCTCAAAGGGATAATTGCAATCGCAGGAATAATCTGCAGGTCAGGGGAATTCCAGAGTCTGTGTATGATCTTTCACAAACCATAACCAAGCTATTCAAGTCACTCCTTCCGGATCGTGAACCTGGGTCCTTTGTTTGTGACCGCATCCATAGAGCCCTGCGCCCTAAACCTCCTAATGATCAACCGCCTAGGGACATTATTCTATGTATGAAGGATTTCCTGACCAAAGAAGACATACTTAGAGCTGCTCGCAATACTCCAACGATCTCCTTCGAAGGCTCGGTTTTACAAATCTTTCCAGATGTTTCTCCAGCTACTTTGGAAAACTGTAGAAAAATGAAGGAAATTACAACTGCCCTTTTCTCAGCTCGTATCCGCTATAAATGGGGCTTTCCCTTTAAGTTGATAGTTCCTCATAATGGGAGCACATACATAGCCACATCCCTTCCCGAAGGTAGAGAAATCTTGGCCAAATTGAGCCTGGCGGACGCCCCATCACCTCAACGTCTACCTTCCGCCCCTCGAGTCTCTCCCATTTGGCATACTCCATCGCCACGAAGAGACAGAAGAAGAGTCTGACAAGAACCAAGTTGAATAGACCTTTCCCACTTGTTTTGATAGTCCTTTGTAGGATGCTGCAAATTGTTATATGTTCATATACCACTATTTCTGATCTAATATTTAGCTATTTGGACGAGCAAAAATTCGGCATGGGTCTTCGGACCCTCTTTTTGCTGCCCATAGGTTCATAGAAATTTCTGACAGGTGACCCTACCCTGCCATCTAGCCTGGTCGGGGATGTCGCCGCCTTCATGAGGGGTGCATCTCCGCTTCCTGTGTTTTCGGGTGGCGGGGTTTGGGCCCGTTTGGTCCTTTGATAATGTATTTTCTATTTTTTCAGGGAAGGTTTTTAGTCCATCTGATCCTCAGTGTATTATGACTGAGATAGAAACCGGAATACAGGGATTTTGCTCATTTGTATCTCACACATCCTTAGGATGTGAATTTATGTGGTCACTGCTGAGATGTTTCTATATTTCTGATAATTATGTTTGCTTTCTCGTGGATATCTGGATGTGTTAAAGTTTAACAAGGGTCTTTGGACCTTCTTAATACCGCCCATTAGTTTATGGTTTCAAAACTCTTGAACACGTTACCCCACCCTGCCGCCTGACATGGTCGGAGGTGTCACCGCCCAATTGTGGACCGGAGGCTCCGTTTTCCATGTTTTACGGAGACAGGGTTTAGGCCCATTTGGCCCTTTCATGTTTGAATTTTTTGTTTTTTCAGGTATGGCAAATTGCCCACCTGATCCATATTTCTTACCTATCCCCTTAATTGTAGGAGCTACTAAAGCTTTACCTCTATTGCTTTTTATCTTTTTTCTTTTCAAAACTTTAGTACATGATATTGGTTTTGTGCCGGTCTGTGGATGTCGCAATACCCTT